>NC_143042.1:4497500-4797500 GCF_057628025.1 Oncorhynchus mykiss | reverse complement strand
CCGTAGAACTAGAATCACATTACATCACCATAGAACTAGAATCACATTACATCACCATAGAACTAGAATCACATTACGTCACCGTAGAACTAGAATCACATTACATCACCATAGAACTAGAATCACATTACATCACCATAGAACTAGAATCACATTACATCACCATAGAACTAGAATCACATTACATCACCATAGAACTAGAATCACATTACATCACCATAGAACTAGAATCACTGATTCTTGTTCTTTTTTTCTTATACAAGTTAACAAAATCAATGAAAACTAAATCAATAGAGCTCTTCCTTTTATACATCACAATCACCATTGTACCGTTTCTATTTTTTACATTGCAAACTAAACAGAGAAAAAAAAATATTTTCTCTCCACAATCACTAGAACAAATTCATTCTTCTTGTCTTCCAAAGAACTGCATAATTGTTGGCCATGTAGTTGAAAATGTCCCAATTTGACTAAAGAAAGTGTTAGCTGAGGCCTGTGTAACTTGGCTAGAAGTCATGTATGTTGCTTGTTTCCTCCAGACAGAGATGCTGGCCTGCTACTCTTTTAGATATTCCAACTAGCAGAACCTTGGCTAGAAGTCATGTATGTTGCTTGTTTCCTCCAGACAGAGATGCTGGCCTGCTACTCTTTTGCAGATATTCCAACTAGCAGAACCTTGGCTAGAAGTCATGTATGCTGCTTGTTTCCTCCAGACAGAGATGCTGGCCTGCTACTCTTTTGCAGATATTCCAACTAGCAGAACACGTCATTATGACGCAACCAGGATCTTCTTGGATTTACCCATCAATGGAGAAAGATGACTTCAGGACTGATATTGTAATATCAAACACCACAGATATCAATACGGTTATCTGAAGTCTAAACAGAGACTTTTGTTTCATGTTTGGCTAAGGCTGAGCAGTTCACTCAACATTCTCTATTATTAATTATGAATGAAATAAGAGCCCAGACATGACAGTCTACTCTGTTCTCCTAGTTGAAGTGTGTATTTGTGTATGGTTTAGTACCTTCAGGGGGAGAATACCAGTACGTTATACTTAACTGGACGTCATTTGCTGTGAAATATTTGTAATACCTGGCCACTACCAGCCTATGCTGTTGATTCATCTACATATGATTTTTTAATACCTGGCCACTACCAGCCTATGCTGTTGATTCATCTACATATGATTTTTTAATGCCTGGCCACTACCAGCCTATGCATCTACAGATGATGTTTTAATGCCTGGCCACTACCAGCCTATGCTGTTGATTCATCTACAGATGATTTTTTTAATGCCTGGCCACTACCAGCCTATGCTGTTGATTCATCTACATATGATTTTTTTAATGCCTGGCCACTACCAGCCTATGCTGTTGATTCATCTACAGATGATTTTTTTAATGCCTGGCCACTACCAGCCTATGCTGTTGATTCATCTACAGATGATGTTTTAATGCCTGGCCTCTACCAGCCTATGCTGTTGATTCATCTACAGATTATGTTTTAATGCCTGGCCTCTACCAGCCTATGCTGTTGATTCATCTACAGATGATTTTTTTAATGCCTGGCCTCTACCAGCCTATGCTGTTGATTCATCTACAGATGTTTATGTTGTAAATACATACAAGGCCTAAACCCGAACCGAACCTATGGGCAGCAACCCACCAGGTTTATTACACCTGTAATAAAATACCAGATTGGTCTGCAGTCACACTGACAGGATGCATTTGCCTGACCTCTGACCTCTATTATTAGGACAGCTTTGATTGGATGTAGAAAGAGGTCATTGGCCCTGTTTGAATAATTAACGTGATCTGATAGATGACCAATCAAGGCATGTCCATGTCAGACTAGTGAATACTTCAGAGAAAGGAAGGATGCAGGTTTTCATTCAGGGCCTTTATAGGAAATGGAGCATGCTGTTTCTTAATGAGTGATCTACTGCCATCTATTGGTCAGTTCCTTCAATGGCAGCCAAGTGCCAGTGCCTTATTCACTATATTGTGAAGCACAACGACCTGTGGCTAAATATGTTGTAATTTGACAAAACGAAGTGTCATTGCTCAGAGCTAGATATACAATACTATATTTGCAGGTGAAAAATCTGTGTGAGAAATACGAGTTGCACGGAAAGCAGCTGGACATTTTCACTTTTTTATTACAAAGGTTGTGGATGTCTAGAGAGAAACCCTGTTTGTCCCATAACATACATACAGGCTGTAGTAAGCACGGTGAAAATAACAATGTGTTGTAATGTTAGAAAAGGTTCCCTACAAAGCAGTGGACGGATAACTACAGAAACTAGCAGTGTAATTATTATTTTATGATAAGAAGCGGCATTAAATTAAACATTTCAATGTTTTGAAGTAATAATTAAAAACATATGAATACAATATACAAAAATAATTCCTGGTTTAAAAAAAAAGAGAGATTTCTGTACATGAACAACACATCTACAGCAGTGGAGGCCTCTGACTGGAGGACGGCTCATAACGGCCAGAACAGAGCAAATGGAATGGTATCAAACACATGTAAGCCATGTGTGATGTATTTGATACCATTCCAGATTCCGCTCCGGTCATTACCATGAGCCCGTCCTCCCCAGTTAAGGTGCCACCAACCTCCTGTATTCTACAGTTCAAGTAGATGATCAGCACCCTTTGGTGTAATGTAACTTTTCCTCAATTACTCCCCCCCAAAAAATATTCCAGAGGCCAAACTCTAATGCATTAAATACAGTACTTTGATATTTCACTCTAGTCTCCAGTATACACCGCTGGATAACTAAGTCATTCAAGTATCTTGTAACATCATCAAATCATTTCACATTTAGTTTTCACCTGGCATGTGGTGCCGTGAGCACATACACATTGACAGAGAGCGATGCTGGCATGTGGTGGCGTGAGCACATACACATTGACAGAGAGCGATGCTGGCATTTGGTGTTATTCTTAAAGCCCAACAATTGGAAACCTGTAAACCACATGAGTGTTGTACAAATACAGAACCCTTTGGAGTGGCCAAGATGCCAGTCTTTGTACCAAAAACCCTGGCAGCCATTTTGTAGGCCTTAAGCTCACCAATGTGTTGCTGTGACAGCTTAAAGGAGAACTCCACCCAAAACATTTTGGACTATATCAACAATGGACTAATGAAACACATAGCAAAATATCGTTTTTGGGTGGAGTTTAAGTTAAAACCTAATTTACACAGTGAAAACCAGTGGTTTTTAAACCTCTCTTAGAGCCAGGTCAGTTACACGCTAGAAGTGCAACCGAGAAGCGTATCGATATCTCTTCGACGTCATGACTTATTACCAACACCAGTTTCTGAAATGTGTCATCATGGGAAACCTTTCAGCTTCCACAGATATCATTCACCTATGATCAACTGTTTTCCCTTTTCCTACGGATACCGTTTTTACAGAATCCCTCCAGAGCCAGCGAAACTCAACAATCAGAAGTATATTCTTAAATACTTAGTGCTAAAAGTAGAGTAACATCATCAGAATTGTTACTCAACAGATATATTAGTTAATATATAAATAACGTTGGGATATAATAAAGTCATGGGTGGAGCGATTACCAAGGTAGCTCAATCTTTCTATGGAAGATGGACTAGAAAAATAAATATGAGTGGTACCTAACTCCCACCACAGGAGGGCACTAAAACAAAAGACGACAACACTGCTTCCCTGTGTCCTCTGATAGTTATCGGTGTCCCACAGTCCAATCATGAGGAACTCGAGGGTGAAGTTTCCCCTAGGATCAGCTTCCCTTCCCCCAATCCTAACCTTAACCATTAGTGGGGAAACTGCAAACTGGCCCAAAATCAGAGTCTAGGGGCAACTTCGCCCTACATGATGAGGCACTTAAAGGAGGTATCGTATAGACTAGCATTCATTCATAAGGCGAAGCACCAGTGGTATGAAAGCAACACAGTTCGGTCATACAGAAAAGATACCCTGAGAGTCAGAGCGTGGGGACTAAAGCCAAAGCTAGCGCAGTCAGAGCACGTTTAGCCGGAGAGCAACATTTGTCCATTCCTCTCAGGCCACTAGGCAGTCTTTCAGGTTATAGCTAACAGCCACTGCCACTCTAAAAGGTCCCCAGACTTCTAATTGGTCAGTGGTTGGCTGATGTCCAGCCTCCTCTGGGCGGAGCCTCGTCGGCGGGCCACGGGGGTTGTGGTGGCCATTCCCAGGGTCCCTGGCGTCTGGAAGAAGGCCTTGGAGCCACCGCCAGCTGCCGCCTCCTCCTTGGGAGTCTGTGGTGTCTGTGGAGGAGAGGCAAGAGAGTGAGGCCCTGAAACCACACAGTTTAAGGAAAGCTGCCTCTGCCGAGCATCTCACTACAGATGAATAATCAACTCTGGCAGTAGAGTATCACTGTGACAGTATTCCATCTACCCCTCACCCCCTCTTCCAAATACCAGCCTTATAAAATACCACTCAATTCAATTCTAAGAAACAATGTTTTCCAGCGAAGGACACATTTCAGCTTGAACGGGGGGGGGGGCCCTGCGAAACCTAGCTATGCATTTCTAAGCAGAGCAAGCGAACCACCTGTTGGAAACAGACCACTTGTATACAGTCTTCATTCCATCAATGTTAGGAGGGGGAGTGCATAGCAGGGATGGGAGACCGTGTGCTGATTCATTTGTTATGGCTGAACACGTTGGCTCGTCCAATCATTAATAATGTCCCTTCATTTTGCGCCAAGAGTCTAACGAGTGAGCTTGTGTCCCAAATGGTACCCTAATCCCTACATAATGCACTACTTTAGACAAAAGTCCTATGGGCTCTGGTCAAAGATAGTGAGTTATAGCTATAGGGAATAGAGTCCAATTTAGGATGCAACCGGAGTCTGAGAAGTGTCTTCTCGAGGCACAGAGTGATGTCATCAGAGCTATGTTGGGGAGTTTAATTGTCTTTTAATGACCAAAAGATGAATGAACTCTGCTGAGGTGAAAAAAGCTATATTTTCCCTTTCGGGGATAATCTAAAGCAAACAAAAGCTGAACTGCTGTGGAGTAGTTAAAACATGATAAACGGAGTTTGATGGTGGCATTTCCAGTGTTTGTCTGCTACACAAAAGGTCATACATCATGTGACCGGATTTAACTGCTTTCCAAATATAATCTGATCCTTGTGAAGTGGTTAAGGCACGGTCTGTCTGTCTTCCTGCCTGTCTGTCTATCTATCTTCCTGCCGGTCTGTCTGTCTATCTATCTTCCTGCCTGTCTTCCTGCCGGTCTATCTATCGTCCCGCCTGTCTGTCTATCTTCCTGCCTGTCTGTCCATCTATCTTTCTGTCCATCTATCGTCCTGCCTGTCTATCTATCTATCTTCCCGCCTGTCTGTCTATCTATCTATCTTCCCGCCTGTCTGTCTGTCTGTCTGTCTGTCTGTCTGTCTATCTTCCCGCCTGTCTGTCTGTCTGTCTATCTATCTTCCCGCCTGTCTGTCTATCTTCCCGCCTGTCTGTCTGTCTATCTTCCCACCTGTCTGTCTGTCTGTCTATCTTCCCGCCTGTCTGTCTGTCTGTCTGTCTGTCTGTCTTCCCGCCTGTCTGTCTGTCTGTCTGTCTGTCTATCTTCCCGCCTGTCTGTCTATCTTCCCGCCTGTCTGTCTGTCTGTCTGTCTGTCTGTCTGTCTATCTTCCCGCCTGTCTGTCTGTCTGTCTGTCTATCTTCCCGCCTGTCTGTCTGTCTGTCTGTCTATCTTCCCGCCTGTCTGTCTGTCTGTCTGTCTGTCTATCTTCCCGCCTGTCTGTCTGTCTGTCTATCTTCCCGCCTGTCTGTCTGTCTGTCTGTCTGTCTATCTTCCCGCCTGTCTGTCTGTCTGTCTATCTTCCCGCCTGTCTGTCTATCTTCCCGCCTGTCTGTCTGTCTTCCTGCCGGTCTATCTATCTATCTATCTTCCTTCCTGTCTGTCTGTCTTCCTGCCTATCTCACCTGTGCCTCTGTCTGGATGAAGGTCAGAGACGGCCTGGTCTCCAAGGGAGAATGTGGAGGTATGGGTGCCGACCCGAACAGCGGGTGCTGCTCTGGACTGGAGAGGGCCGGCGCCACTGCCCCCCCATTGAACTCCGGGGCTCCGGCCACTGTGTAGGGCCCGGCGGATCCCACCACGAAGCAGGCGGGGGACATCATGGTGGACATGTTGAAATTGAGATTGGCATCGCCCCGGTTGGCCATGAGTGGGTAGGGGGAGAGGGTGGAGGAGGACACAAGGACATAGGGCAGGGTGCCAGCAGGTAGAGTCAGGCCGCCTGTCGTCTGACCAGCAGAGAGGAGGAAGTTGAGACTGTTGAGACCTGGAGGGGAGAGGGGTGAATGAGGATGAGTCATCTGTGAAAAATGGCACCCTATTCCCCATTTAGTGCACTATTTTTGACCAGCGCCCTATGGAACCATGAGGAGGGGGAGTAGACATCGCTTGAACCAACAGGAGACGAGGTGCAGCCAAAAATCACAAGAACATAGAAAAATAGGCGTGATCATCACTCACAATGCCTTTATCCTTGAAAGACTACAAATCCCTACATGGGACTGAGGTAGACAACAAGTCTATCAGCACTACCTGTACAGTCCAATATCCATCCTGGCACAGAGTCTAAGGTCATGTTTCAGAGACGCAAACTAAAAAAAATGATGCTAGTGTGGATAAGAGACATTAACCGAGCAACACTGCAACACTGACTGACTGGCACAGAGTTGTTTTTAACATAGCATACCTGCAGAGTTAGGCACATAGAGGTAGTGTGAAGGCCGGACCAGGTTGTTGTGGGGGCTCTGTCTGCCCACCTCCCCGTCTCTGAGGACTCTCAATAGGGCCTCTTCCCTGACTAGCCCCCCTGGGTGTCCTAGGGAGCTGGTCTTTGGGCTGGTGGTCATCTGACAGCTGTTTCCCTCCACACTCCTTCCCTCCACTCTCCTTCTCTAGGAAAATAAAAACAAGAGACATTTTGAGAGGAGTAGAGTGAAGTTGCCCCTAGATGCTGATCTTGGGTCAGTTTTGTATTTCCCCCACTAATAATTATGGTTAGGATTGAGGAAGGGAAGCTGATCCTAGAAATATACCTACATTTTTAGAGAAAAGGGTTCTTCAGCTGTCCCCATAGGAGAACCCTTTTTGGTTCCCGGTAGAACCCTCTGCACGGGTATAGCCTGTAGAACCCTGTAAGGTTCTAGATGGCACATTTGCATTCTAAGAGTGTAGGGAAACTTCCCCCCGGAGCCCGATGCGTGTGAAAAGGAAGATCAAATCAAACTTTATTTGTAAAGTGCGCCGAGTACAACAATAATAAACAGCTAGTAGCAGCAGTGTACAAAAGGGAGGGGGGGGTCCTAGGCCCCAGTGATGTACTGGGCCGTGCGCACTACCCTCTGTAGCGCCTCACGGTCAGATGCCGAACCGTTTCCATACTAGGTGGTGATGCAACCGGTCAGGATGCTCTCGATGGTGCAGCTGTAGAACTTTTTGAGGATCTGGGGACCCATGCCAAATCGTCTCCTGAGGGGGAAAAGGTGTTGTCGTGCCCTCTTCACGACTGTCTTGGTGTGTTCGGACCATGATAGTTGGTTGGTGATGTGGAAACCAAGGCACTTGAAACTCTACACTAGTTAATGGGGGCCTGTTCGGCCCGCCTTTTCCTGTAGTCCACGATCAGCTCCTATTCTTCAGTTTTTAATGTGACCCTCCCACAGCCCAATGCTGCAGCGCTCCCTAGTGCATCCCATAATTAATTTATGATGAGCTTTGATCACATTTCCCTCTCAAATAATGAACCATGAAATTGCATGGCTCATCTACAAAAATGATAGCTCTGTTTTGCTAATTTTTCAAGCACAAATAACGTGAACTGCTACGCTTCCTCTGCAGAGGATTTTGTGACTGCTTCAGGTGAATGTACCAGACTACTGGTAGGTAAGAAATACTGTGGATTTGAGCACACCTACCATGACTTCTCTCGCTCCTCAATTTGAATGGAAGTGAGAGGCTGAGATGAATAGTCTGGGGTTTTGTACAATTACAAATATCACATGCATCACCAAAATGATAATGCCATTGTGTTTAATTACAACTTGGAATCCCTTTATCCTGGTCAGGGAGCATGCAGTGATTCAGATTTTAATTTAATGCTTCGCTTTCGGGAATCATTAAGATTTTCTGCATTTTCTGAATGAAATCACAGCATGTATGACGATGAAATATACTGAAATAATGTCGTCCTCTACTACTTCAATGTCTTCATAATGTCGTCCTCTACTACTACAATGTCTTCATAATGTCGTCCTCTACTACTACAATGTCTTCATAATGTCGTCCTCTACTACTTCAATGTCTTCATAATGTCGTCCTCTACTACTTCAATGTCTTCATAATGTCGTCCTCTACTACTTCAATGTCTTCATAATGTCGTCCTCTACTACTTCAATGTCTTCATAATGTCGTCCTCTACTACTTCAATGTCTCCATAATGTCGTCCTCTACTACTTCAATGTCTCCATAATGTCGTCCTCTACTACTTCAATGTCTCCATAATGTCGTCCTCTACTACTTCAATGTCTCTATAATGTCGTCCTCTACTACTTCAATGTCTCCATATCGTCGTCCTCTACTACTTCAATGTCTCTATAATGTCGTCCTCTACTACTTCAATGTCTCTATAATGTCGTCCTCTACTACTTCAATGTCTCCATATCGTCGTCCTCTACTACTTCAATGTCTCCATAATGTCGTCCTCTACTACTTCAATGTCTCCATAATGTCGTCCTCTACTACTTCAATGTCTCCATAATGTCGTCCTCTACTACTTCAATGTCTCTATAATGTCGTCCTCTACTACTTCAATGTCTTCATATCGTCGTCCTCTACTACTTCAATGTCTCCATATCGTCGTCCTCTACTACTTCAATGTCTCCATAATGTCGTCCTCTACTACTTCAATGTCTTCATAATGTCGTCCTCTACTACTACAATGTCTTCATAATGTCGTCCTCTACTACTACAATGTCTTCATAATGTCGTCCTCTACTACTTCAATGTCTTCATAATGTCGTCCTCTACTACTACAATGTCTTCATAATGTCGTCCTCTACTACTACAATGTCTTCATAATGTCGTCCTCTACTACTACAATGTCTTCATAATGTCGTCCTCTACTACTACAATGTCTTCATAATGTCGTCCTCTACTACTTCAATGTTTCCATAATGTCGTCCTCTACTACTTCAATGTCTCCATATCGTCGTCCTCTACTACTTCAATGTCTCTATAATGTCGTCCTCTACTACTTCAATGTCTCCATATCGTCGTCCTCTACTACTTCAATGTCTTCATAATGTCGTCCTCTACTACTACAATGTCTCCATAATGTCGTCCTCTACTACTTCAATGTCTCCATAATGTCGTCCTCTACTACTTCAATGTCTCTATAATGTCGTCCTCTACTACTTCAATGTCTCCATATCGTCGTCCTCTACTACTTCAATGTCTCCATATCGTCGTCCTCTACTACTTCAATGTCTCCATAATGTCGTCCTCTACTACTTCAATGTCTCCATAATGTCGTCCTCTACTACTTCAATGTCTCTATAATGTCGTCCTCTACTACTTCAATGTCTTCATAATGTCGTCCTCTACTACTTCAATGTCTTCATAATGTCGTCCTCTACTACTACAATGTCTTCATAATGTCGTCCTCTACTACTACAATGTCTTCATAATGTCGTCCTCTACTACTACAATGTCTTCATAATGTCGTCCTCTACTACTTCAATGTCTTCATAATGTCGTCCTCTACTACTACAATGTCTTCATAATGTCGTCCTCTACTACTACAATGTCTTCATAATGTCGTCCTCTACTACTACGTCTTCATAATGTCGTCCTCTACTACTTCAATGTCTTCATAATGTCGTCCTCTACTACTACAATGTCTTCATAATGTCGTCCTCTACTACTTCAATGTCTTCATAATGTCGTCCTCTACTACTACAATGTCTTCATAATGTCGTCCTCTACTACTTCAATGTCTCCATAATGTCGTCCTCTACTACTTCAATGTCTTCATAATGTCGTCCTCTACTACTTCAATGTCTCCATAATGTCGTCCTCTACTACTACAATGTCTCCATATCGTCGTCCTCTACTACTTCAATGTCTTCATAATGTCGTCCTCTACTACTTCAATGTCTCCATATCGTCGTCCTCTACTACTTCAATGTCTTCATATAGTCGTCCTCTACTACTACAATGTCTCCATAATGTCGTCCTCTACTACAACAATGTCTCCATAATGTCGTCCTCTACTACTTCAATGTCTTCATATCATCAGCAGAAGCTCTCAATTTTCTAATCAATCAGTATAATGTTGCTAAGAAACTTGAGGAAACCTCTTTTCATTATGAAGTGATCGCTGAACATAAACAGCACATTCTTCTGAGTTATGTCTTTCACCTTCACATGTAATGAACCTCACAAAATCATGGGTTGCCTCTCAAATGGCACCCTATTCCCTATATAGTGCACTACTTTTGGTCAGGGCCCATAGGGAACAGGGTGTCATTTGGGAAATAGCCGTGGAGGAAAATGAAACTCCCTCCTTGGAGAAAACATTCCCGTACGTAAACAAACCATTTGGTAATTCACTGGTCTGACCCCCCCTCATGAGATCAGGCCTGAGTCCCAAGTGGCACCCTATTCCCTACATAGTGCACTACCCTATAGACCCTGGTCTAAAGTAGTGCACTATATAGCAAATAGGGTGCCATATAGGAAGCAACACAGATACTTCCAATACACATGTTGAATTAAACCAACAGAGGACAAAGTTATGTTCTGTGATCTTTAGAGTGGGTATAAATGGAGTGTCCAGACAGACAGGCAGTTCTGTGTGTGTGTTTGTGTGTGTGACTTCTCAGCAGTCGTATCAGTGTGTGTCACTTATAAATAACAAAAGGGCATCATTGGGAAGCTCATTATTGACAATGCATAAAGAGTGTACTGGTCACCTTGGAAACCAACCAGTGTGTTATTAAGAGTGAGGGTTATATTCAATCAGATCTGCTTTATGTGACATTGGCATAGAGATTGTTTTGGCGGTGTAAGAGGTGGAACTGCGTTAGAGCTGTGAAATCCACAAGCAGCTCACGTTATTATACCTAAAGCAGACATTGCCACTGGCTGCACAGAGTCGCATTATGAGAATCCCATGCAGCCTGGTTTACAAGACTGAACACTGATAGAACTCGTCATTATTTCTATGTAGTCCACCCTTTCTCCTTCTGAACTTTAACGTGAGTGGGACAATGATCAAGACCAATTTGACAGCGCCAATGCAGTTCCACCTCCGACACATCAGCTATGAGGGTGTCAGCTATCGCCGGTTAACACTTGATCTGATTGAATCTAGGCCTGAGACGTTACAGTGTGAGGCGTCGCTCTCCCTGACCGGTCTTATCGGTTGTCAAATCACCACGCTTCTAATTAAAAAGTTTTGTTTTTCACAACTTTCAGGGTGAGGAACCGTCTATCGTTAAGTAGTAAAACACTGAACTTCCCCTTTAAATGTGGATCATACATTACTGTGATTGGTCTAGCAGGAGGAGGATGATCTACAGTGATCTAAGGTCAGAGGTGGTCCTAGGTACAGTGTGGAAATATGGACAACAACTACCTGAAGCGTGTCAGGCTCATGGTCAGTCAGAGATCCACAGTACATCTGTGGATTTCACTTTTTCCACAAACTCACCTTTTCAGATAGCTCTGTCTCAGGTGACTCCCTCTTCTCCTCCACTCCTTCATCCTTCTTCCTCTTCTCCAGGATGTTCTCTCTGGACCTTGACCCCGGTGACCTTTGAACTTCCGTGGTCAGGCAGTCAAGCCCATCCTGCGCCTCCGGACCTCCGTACAGCATGACCACCGAGGCCTGGGACAGGCTGGGTAGATAGGCCATGTGGTGGGGATGGGGGGACAGGGGTCCCACGTATGAACCCTCTGGGTGGACGGGCACGGCCAGGGGGGCTAGGCCCGGGGAGCAGAGCAGGGAGTTGCCGTCACTGTGGGCGGGGCTCTGAAGTCCGCCGCTGGGGTGGGAGACACTGCAAAGACACAGAGGAACCAACTTAGACATATGTTTCTGTCATTCTCTCCAAGCAAATGCTCTGTAGCAGGGCTGTCAAATTCATTTCCTGGAGGGGCCGAGTGTCTGCGGGTTTTTGTTCCAATGAATGATATTAATTAGTTAGGAACTCTCTAGGTCTTAATCAGACATGGTCCTCTAGGAATTGAGTTTCACACCTTTGCATTATACTGTTTATAGAAAAAGATGGGACATTAGAATGTAGAAACATATAGTAATAAAGTCCTTAAATGCTATTTTTTCCAGAAAAACAAAACAATGTGGTGACTGTGCATTAGCCAGACCAGATTTCAACTGTAAAAAATACAACAACAAAACAATGTGGTGACTGTGCATTAGCCAGACCAGATTTCAACTGTAAAAAATACAACAACAAAACAATGTGGTGACTGTGCATTAGCCAGACCAGATTTCAACTGTAAAAAATACAACAACAAAACAATGTGGTGACTGTGCATTAGCCAGACCAGATTTACTGTAAAAAATACAACAACAAAACAATGTGGTGACTGTGCATTAGCCAGACCAGATTTACTGTAAAAAATACAACAACAAAACAATGTGGTGACTGTGCATTAGCCAGAGCAGATTTCAACTGTAAAAAATACAACAACAAAACAATGTGGTGACTGTGCATTAGCCAGAGCAGATTTACTGTAAAAAATACAACAACAAAACACTCCCTCTCAGCAGTCTGGAACCAGCAACCTTTACGACTCCTCCATCCCCACTCCAAAAACACTCATTCTCAGCAGTCTGGAACCAGCAACCTTTACGACTCCTCCATCCCCACTCCAAAACCACTCCCTCTCAGCAGTTTGGAACCAGCAACCTTTACGACTCCTCCATCCCCACTCCAAAAACCACTCCCTCTCAGCAGTCTGGAACCAGCAACCTTTACGACTCCTCCATCCCCACTCCAAAAAAAAAAACACTCCCTCTCAGCAGTCTGGAACCAGCAACCTTTACGACTCCTCCATCCCCACTCCAAAAACCACTCCCTCTCAGCAGTCTGGAACCAGCAACCTTTACGACTCCTCCATTGCCACTCCAAAAAAAAAACACTCCCTCTCAGCAGTCTGGAACCAGCAACCTTTACGACTCCTCCATCCCCACTCCAAAAAACACTTAGAGCAGCAACAGCCTCGAGACGGCTGTGGCTTGGCCACCGGTGAAATAGCCACCACATCCTTAGTAGAAATGGTCAGAAACCGAGAGGACCAGGAGACACTGCAGCCAACTCATGTAAAACATGTTAAACCAGCCTAAACAAACATCAGGGTAAGAGTAAAAACTCAAAGCCAACCATTACGAAAACCACCTTTTAGAAATGAAATGAACTGTGAGACGTGGACCAATAACAGTTTGCGGAGAGCTATTAAAGACCTATTAAAAACTCCAAGCCGGAGCCTCTGGAGCTGGTCATTTGCACGCATCACTTCCTCTAAGGGCCCAGTTTCCTGTTCCTGAGTTGCAACTAAATCACCATAGGCCATGTCTCAAATGGCCCCTTATTCACTATATAGTGCACTACTTTTGACCAGGGCACATAGGGCTCCCATAGGGCTCTGGTCAAAAGTAGTGCACTATAAAGGGTGCCATTTGGGACACCTTCATATATTTTATTCACGTGGCAGCCCTGTTGTATACCAGTGGACCTGATGTGTCATTACATTCAACCAACAAGCTAGTCCTTGGCAACAGGCAGTGTAATAGATCATGAAATGCAACACAGAAGTTGTAGATTGTTTGCAGTAAATCTAAGGTTATTACCACTGGATGGCGTATGAAAAGTGATGGCGTGATTAGGAACAGGATTGGTAGCAGCCTGGGATGTTTGGTGTGTGTGTGTGTGTGTGAGCCTCCTTCCGTGTGTGTTCTACTTACCCTGTAACAGAGGTTCCAAACTGCAGCCGGCACACAGCGCTGTTGCTCACACAACTTCTGGAATAGTCCACTGACTGGGGAAGCAGACCTGGACAGAACCGAGGGAGACGTGAGTTAATTACATTTACAGGTATTACTTTATTTGAATGGTCCCAAATAGATGGTTGGTAGATGTTCAGCTAACTAGCTGCTTGCCCTTAACCTTATCCTAGTCTTACCCCGACCTGTAACCCTAGCATATCAACAGATTAGTAGTTGGTTGACAGTTGACAGCTATGTGCTCTAACCCACATCACAACTGGTTCATTGGGAACCAGTTGTGATGTGAGCGGTCTGTCCTGACTCCTTACCCGTGACCTCTCTGCGTGGGCTGCTGGGCGCCGAGTTGACACGGCGTTGGCTGGCCACGGAGGTGGGCACCACATTGAAGGAGGCATGGCGTGCCAGCTTCTGTTTCCTGCCGCCCGGAAGAGCGATGGCCTCCGGAAGAGCGATGGCCTCCGGAAGAGCGATGGCCTCCGGAAGAGCGATGGCCTCCGGAAGAGCGATGGCCTCCGGAAGAGCGATGGCCGCCACAGCCTCTGAGTCCTCTGTTGAAAAACAGAGTGGTCAGTGAGTTCTGTGTGTCAGTAGGAGTAGGGTGAAGTTGCCCCTAGACACTGATCTTGGGGCAGTTTATCATTTTCCACACTAATAGTTAAGGCTAGGACAGGAGGAGAGGAAGCTGATCCTAGATCTGTGCCTAGGGGAAATTCATCCCAGAGCGTGTTAGTCTTGGTCAGTAGACAGGTTTATGAGTAGTTTTAGTAGAAGACAGTTCCATTATAAATGTATAATGCATCCATTTCCATTCACTGTAATATTGTTTTATAGATGGTCTCCCTATGTACTGAGCTGATGCCCTTCTGAACCAACATGGGAGTGATGTTATTTACCACCGAGGACCACTGTGTGAAAAGTGTTTTAATGAATGCTTTTAAGTGCTATCCTATGTGGATCCACATCTGGCTGTATTATTCACTACCCAAATCATTTCAATTCAATCTTACCATGTCTGCTGTGGAAGTCTGCCGGGCCGATCCACTTGAACGCAGGCTTCCTCCCCCTCTCCTCCCGGACGTGGACCTTCTTGATCAATCCCAGACTCGTCAGGACGTTGGCGATGTCATACAGCCGCCGCACCTTAGCTGAAGACAGATTTGAATCAGATTCGAACAACACAGTAAAAAGGCCAATGGGAGGGATGTCTGGAGGTGACGTTGCCCCTAGACACTGATCTTGGGTCAGTTTTACACCTTCCCCACTAATGTTTAAGGTTAGGATTATTAGAGGAGAAGTTGATCCTAGACCTGTACTAGGGGAAACTTCAACCTGCAGCTATTTGGTGGCTGGGTTGTGATCATTAGGCCCCAAAGGGAAGACACTGACTGAAACAGCCAGGGACTACCTGGACTTGATGTTGTGTCAGAGGCTCTTTGACTGCACAGCAAAACCCTCAAGATCCCTATGAGCTCTGGTCAAAAGTCGTGCACTATGTAGGTAATAGGATGCTTACTTTTGTACTTGCTGTGGCTGGCGGGGTCCTGGCTTTCCTCAATGAGGATTTTGGCGGCCACGTCCAGAGTGACCGTCTGGGTCCTGGACACCAGGAAGAGCATGACAAACTTCTGACTCATGATGCGTAGGGACTTGTCTTTCCTCGTGCTGGCGGCCGCTGCAAACAGACAAGCAGAACAAAGTTAAAGGGAATACTGGGTCCTATTCACTAAGTGGCAAACGGAAGAAGATGGACAGAAACAGGGAGGGAACTACCTGAACTTGTTTCCGCTTTTGCGTTGCAAAACGTTTTGCGATGGTGTGCACTAATGAATAGGGCGTTGCAGTGGCTTGTATGGTCTAGTGCTGCCGACAGCAGTTTACATACCAGTGTCAGCATGGGTTTGAATCTGACCTACAGCATGTCACACCCTCCTCCTATAACAATACTACTTTAATGTCCGTGTTACAGAGAACGATGGATATTTGATTCAAGTCCTGAGTTACCTGTCAAACAGGTGGTCTTGTCAAACAGGACCAGAATACGAACGACAACGTTCCTTATTCAGTGAGAGAAAGTGACCCTGCCCGCCTCTCAAAGGGACGTTATGACGGGAAGTGGAAGGCCTAGTGTTCTGCAGGACGGGACGCCAGGTCCAAGGCAACCACTGCCTCTCTAGGGAACAGTAGCTTTGGATTCTGTTAGCTAGCTACATGCAGCTACCTAGTTAGCCAATTAGCCACGTTGAAACGCACAGCCCAGCGTCGTCCCGGGTTAGGGTTTGGCCGGGGTAGCCGTCATTGTAAATAGTAATTTGTTCTTAACTAACTTGCCTAGTTAAATAAAGGTTAAATATTTTTTTTAAGAATTTGCCTTTAAGCCCAAGTCAGTAAAAGCATTCCTCATCGTCATGGAGACGAGGGTAGGGGGTAACGGCCTCACGGGTTTATCAAGGCTGATAGGATTATTTGTGTTAATGTGTGTGATGACCAAGCGCTCCTCGTCAATGTGATGGATCACTAATACAACTGGGAGATGACAGCAGAGGAATGGCGACAGGAGCGAAGCTTGGCGGCTGAGCTTTTGATGTGGCACATATTAACTAGTAATCTCCAAACGCCCGCTGAAGTTAATTAACCAGACCGTTTGACTAATAACGACACAGGGTATAAGTGATCCATTACCTGTCGTGAGAAGATTCCCCCCCAATCCTAACCTTAACCATTAGTGCGGAAAATGCAACACTGACCCAAGATCAGCGTCTAGGGGCAACTTCACCCTACTCCTATCATGGAGAAGGTTGACCTGAATACATTGCGGTCTAGAAAGTATCTTGTTATTTAGACAGAAAATCAGACAAAATTATTTTGTCAAACACACACCCTGCACATCCAAACAAATCCAAACTTGAGTTGCAGACGCAGCATGAAGGCACTCCAAATCTCCCATTGACATACATGCATTGACACCAAACTTCTAGCTTCAGTCACACATCCCAAATTATAATAATTCAACCCTGTGTCCATCAGCCGCTCCTGATGTAGCAATCGCAGATTGTCCCTTTAGGACAACGTAAAACTAACCCAAGGTCAGCGTCTGGGGGCAATATCCCCCTACTCTGCTCTCACCACAGCTGGAGTCTCCTTCACCTCCCTCCTCTGGGGTGTGTGTGGTGGCTCCCTCTCTGTGACCACCCTCACCGGCCTGCTCCATGTGCAGGTGGTAGCGCTGCTGCCTGCCCAACCCCTGCAGCTCGGCCAGGGTGGACCCCAGGCGCCGCCGCCCGTACCACACGTACTGGTTCTTAGCCACGCGCCCCACGATCATCAGAGACTCCAGGACGTTTACGATGTCATAGATCCGCCGCCGCTCCACCCCTAAAGACAGACAGACACCAGGGACAGGTCACACTGGGGTCAGCAACATGATGTCAGTGTTCTGTTATGTGAGCTGGTTAAAAAACAAAGCTCTAACTAAGGTACCTCAACAGGATTTAATGACACAGCAGACCATGTCTGGCTGCATCTTAACGTTCCTCAGTCTCAGACATTGCTTGGTTTATACTACAACCTGGTGCTATTCTGGAAGGTACAGTGGGATACGAGGGCTCTGCGTGAAGGTATCCATAGCAACCATTTCCAAAATCCAATAGTGCGTGATATTTCACATAGCTAATGTAATATCTGTTTTATGAGCTATTTCCATTATTGTCTTCCTTTCTATGCGGTTACCAATTATGGCAGCCTCCCTGAGCCGGGTCGTGTTCATTAGTCATAAAACGGAAGACAACGGGTCATTTGTAGCTGAGTTGCGAGAGCAAGATGCTTGTAACACAAGGGTAGTGGGATCGATTCTCGGTACTGCCCATATGTATAATGTCTGCACGCATGACTAAGTTGCTTCGGATAAAAGTGTCTGCTAAATGGCATTTATTATTTAACGGACTGAAACAGGGAGGGACTGTTGAAACATTTGCAAAACATTTTACATCGCTTGCCCTGATGAACATGACCCAGGTGTAGCTGTAACCTCCCTCTCTGGATTCATTGGCTCTTACCCAGGCTGGTAGACACCTCATCCAATGAGATACTGATGGTGTCAGAGGTTGGATAGTCCGGATAGAGGGCCAGGAACTTCTGGCACAGCAGGCCCAGGCTCTTCTGCTTCCTGCTGGGCTTCCTTTCCCCCTCTTCCTCCTCCTCGTCCACCACATCAAACTGATCAGAGAGACAAAGCATTGTCAAGAAAGTCATTGAGTCAAGAATTGTAATTTACTACAGCATGATATTTTTAAGATTTCAGCATCTATAAATCCATCAGTTGGAAGATGATAATAAAATCCAACAGTATGATAATGTCACTGTATATTCAAGATAGCCAGAAACTGCTGGTAGGATATGTTAACATTTGCTAATCTCAATCCATACAAATTACCCATAGCACATTACTAAATGCTTGCCCAAAGGCAGCCATCACCATCAATTCAGTATAGGAGGTCAGTGTCAGTGTCCCAAATGGCATCTTATTCCCTATACAGTTGACTAGTGTTGACCAGAGCCCTGTGGGCCCTGGTTAAAAAAGTGGTGCACTATAAAGGGAACAGGGTGCCATTTGGGGTGCAGTCGGTGAGTGGTCAAAGGGTACCTGGCACGGGCCATCCACCTCGACATCCTCCACTGCTCTCTCATTCTCAATGGGCCTAAACAGCACCTTCTTCATCTCTCTGTCGCGGATGTCAGGGCTGGCAGCACTGATGAGCATCCTGAGGTTGGCCGTGGGGGTCCAGGGGTCCGCATGGGGAGGGGCCCCCCGCTCAGAAGGCTTAACAGGGGTGCTCTGGAGGTGTTCCGGGGTGGGAGGCTTACTGCCATACAGCAGCATGGTGGCCGTGGTGTCCATCTTGTGAGGGGTGGTTCTTCTTCGCTCGACACATCTGTTTTCCTGGGAAGGAGCACAATGTTATGAACTTAAGTGGGGTGGAGTGATATGAAATGTGTTGCATTTGTAGGCGGATCTACTTCATATAAATAACGTAAACATAACTATCTTCGGTTTGTACTTTTTAATTACTGTTTATAATATTACACACACACACACACACACACACACACACACACATACATATATATATATATATATATATACACATATATATTCCCCCTCTCGCTCAACTTTTTTCATTCAACTTTTTCCACCCCGGACGCTTTATCTGGACATGGTTCTACAGAACCTCCACCAGCCAAAGCTAAGTGGCAACATTAACATGAAGACTAAGAATGGCTGTACTCATAATATACAGGACAACAATCGCCTTATGGTGAGGATAGCCGTGCTACAAGCAAAGCTTCAGACACAATCATTAGGCAAGGGTCATAAGTACAGATAGTAATATAAATCATCTCGCACGGTCCCAGCAGCCAGACAATTTTCTCATGGCTTCTGGAAGGAAATACTGTAGGAATGCTCAACCGGTTCTCCCCATTAAGCAACAAGTCAGAGTCCGAGTCTTCTCTGGTCTCTCCTCAACCCGTTACGGGGTCTGAGACGCCGAAGCCTCCCACCATTAGCTCTGACAAATTGAACACCGTAGTCATTGCCGACTCCATTTTCCATAGTATTAGACTTCCAGCGATCATACACTGTTTACCAGGGGGCAGGGCTACCGACATTAAGGCTCATCTGAAGGTGCTGGCTAAAGCTAAAACTGGCAAGTGTAGAGAGTATAGGGATATTGTTATCCACGTCGGCACCAACGACGTTAGGATGAAACAGTCAAGAGGTCACCAAGCGCAACATAGCTTCAGCGTGTAAATCAGCTAGAAAGATGTGTCGGCATCGAGTAACCGTCTCTGGCCCCCTCCCAGTTAGGGGGAGTGATGAGCTCTACAGCGGTCTCTTGCAACTCAATCGTTGGTTGAAAACTTTTCTGCCCCTCCCAAAAGATAGAATTTGAGGATAATTGGCCCTCATTCTGGGACTCACCCACAAACAGGACCAAGCCTGGCCTGCTGAGGAGTGACAGACTCCATCCTAGCTGGAGGGGTGCTCTCATCTCATCTATGAACATAGACAGGGCTCTAACTCCTCTAGCTCCGCAATGAGATAGCCAGCCTGCCAGCTTAGTGGAGTCTGCCACTAGCACTGTTAGTGTAGTCAGCTCAGCTATCCCCATTGAGACCGTGTCTGTGCATTGATCTAGGTTGGGCAAAACTAAACATGGCGGTGTTCGATTTAGCAATCTCACTGGAATAAAGACCTCCTCCATTCCTGTAATTATTGAAAGAGATTGTGATATCTCACATCGCAAAATAGGGCTACCTAATGTTAGATCCCTCACTTCCAAGGCAGTTATAGTCAATGAACTGATCATAATCTTGATGTGGCTGGCCTGACTGAAACATGGCTTAAGCCTGATGGATTTACTGTGAGGCCTCACCTCCTGGTTACACTAGTGACCATATACCCCACGCATCCTGCAAAGGCGGAGGTGTTGCTAACATTTACGATAGAAAATTTAAATTTACAAAAAAAAAAAAAAAGACTTGAGTTTTCATCCTTTGAGCTTCTAGTTAGGAAATCTATGCAGCCTAATCAATCACTTTTTACAGCTACTGTTTATAGGCCTCCTGGGCCATATACAGCGTTCCTAACTGAGTTCCTATTGGACCTTGTAATCACGGGAGATAATATTCACATTTTTGGTGACTTTAATATTCGCATGGAAAAGTCCACAGACCCACTCCAAAAGGGTTTCGGAGCCATCATCGACTCAGTGGGTTTTGTCCAACATGTCTCTGGACCCACTCACTGCCACAGTAATACTCTGGACCTAGTTTTGTCCCATGGAATAAATGTTGTGGATCTTAATGTTTTTCCTCATAATCCTGGACTATCGGACCACGATTTTATTACGTTTGCAATCGCAACAAATAATCTGCTCAGACCCCAACCAAGGAGCATCAAAAGCCATGCTATAAATTATCAGACAACCCACAGATTCCTAGAGGCCCTTCCAGACTCCCTCCACCTACCCAAGGACGTCAGAGTATAAAAATCAGTTAACCACCTAACTGAGGAACTAAATGAAATCTTACGTAATACCATAGTGCAGTCGCACCCCTAAAAACAAAAAACATTTGTCATAAGAAACTAGCTCCCTGATACACTGAAAATACCTGAGCCCTGAAGCAAGCGTCCAGAAAAATGGAATGGAAATGGCGGTACACCAAACTGGAAGTGTTCCGACATTGCAAAAATCAGAAACATTCTGTCCAAAAATGATGCAGAAAAATGTATCCATGCTTTTGTTACTTCTAGGTTAGACTACTGCAATGCTCTACTTTCCGGTTACCCGAATAAAGCACTACATGAACGTCAGTTAGTGCTAAACAAGGCTGCTAGAATCCTGACTAGAACCAACATTTTGATCATATTACTCCAGTGCTAGCCTCTCTACACTGGCTTCCTGTTAAGGCAAGGGCTGATTTCAAAGTTTTACTGCTAACCTACAAAGCATTACATGGGCTTTCTCCTACCTATCTTTCCGATGTGATCCTGCAGTACATACCTACATGTACACAACGGTCATAAGAAGCAGGCCTCCAGCAGGCAAACAGCTGGAGGCCGGGGTTTCTCCTATAGAGCAACATTTTTAAGGAATGGTCTGCCTATCCATGTGAGGGACGCAGACTCAGTCTCGACCTTTAAGTCTTTATTGAAGACTCATCTGTTCAGAAGGTCCTATGATTGAGTGTAGTCTGGCCCAGGGGTGTGAAGGTGAACAGAAAGGCACTGGAGCGATGAACCGCCCTTGGGGTCTCTGCCTGGCCGGTTCCTCTCTCTCCACTGGGATTCTCTGCCTTTAACCCTATTACGGGGACCGAGTCACTGGCTTACTGGTGCTCTTCCATGCCGTCCCTATGAAGGGTGCGTCACCCGAGTCCCTGACGTGATCTTCCTGTCCGGGTTGGCTCCCACCTTGGGTTCGTGCTGTGGGGGAGATCTTCGTGGGCTATACTCTGCCTTGTCTCAGGGTAGTAGGTTG
This sequence comes from Oncorhynchus mykiss, assembly GCF_057628025.1. Lineage (NCBI taxonomy): Eukaryota > Metazoa > Chordata > Actinopteri > Salmoniformes > Salmonidae > Oncorhynchus > Oncorhynchus mykiss. The sequence continues at coordinate 4,775,379 of NC_143042.1, read as the reverse complement.
AAGACATCCCTCTAGTGGTGTGTGGGCTGTGCCTTGGCAAAGTGGGTGGGGTTATATCCTGCCTGTTTGGCCCTGTCCGGGAGTATCGTCGGACAGGGCCAGTGTCTCCCGACCCCTCCTGTCTCAGCCTCCAGTATTTATGCTGCAATAGTTTGTGTTGGGGGGCTAGGGTCAGTCTGTTATATCTGGAGTATTTCTCATGTCCTTTCCGGTGTCCTGTGTGAATTTAAGGATGCTCCCTCTAAGTCTCTCTTTTTCGCTCTCTTCTCTCAGAGGACCTGAGCCCTAGGACCATGCCTCAGGACTACCTGGCCTGATGACTCCTTGCTGTCCCCAGTCCACCTGGTCATGCTGCTGCTCCACTTTCAACTGTTATGCCTGCGGCTATGGGACCCTGACCTGTTCACTGGACGTGCTACCTTGTCCCAGACCTGCTGTTTTGGACTCACTCTCTACCACATCTGCTGTCTCTAACTCTGAATGATTGGCTAAGAAAAGCCAACTGACATTTACTCCAGAGGTGCTGACCTGTTGCACCCTCTACAACCACTGTGATTATTATTATCTGACCTTGCTGGTCATCTATGAACCTTTGAACATCTTGGCCATGTTCTGTTATAATCTCCACCCGGCACATCCAGAAGAGGACTGGCCACCTCTCAGAGCCTGGTTTCTCTATAGGTTTCTTCCTAGGTTCTGGCCTAGGGGGTTTTTCCTAGCCACCGTGCTTCTACATCTACATTTGGATTGCTTGCTGTTTGGGGTTTAAGCTGGGTGTCTGTACAGCACTTTGTGACATTGGCTGATGTAAAAAAGGGCTTTATAAATCAATTTGATTGATTGCTTTAGTTCATGTGAGAAATAATCTTATTTCAAGACACTCCAGGCATGTCATATAAAAGTGCTACAAATTCACAAAAAGAGGAATTGACTCTGAAGATTGTTTCCCAGGTGTCTCTTCAATAAGGAATAATAAATAATAAGGAATTGAAGGGTTCATTTGACTTGGAATAAAAACATACCTTCTGATCATTTCTGCTTCCAACTTCCTCCATGTCTGCTTTGCTCTTCTTTGGACTTATGAGATCTCTCAAAGCTAGACATTCAACTTCCATCTGAAAAACAATTAGCCATATCATATTCATTTGCCTCTGAACTGTGCAGAAAGGTCATTATTTAGTTTCATACAGTCATATTTCAGTCACTACTTTGCTATTGCCAAATACAGCAAATAGATCGATCTATTAAATGGCCGTAAGATATCAGTGGTCAGAAGATTTTGGCGCAAAGACCTTAGCCCACCTAACGTTAGCTGACGTATCTAGCTAGCTAACAAGCTAACTATCACATCTAATTCTGACACATTGAATATTGCTACTGTAAAAGTCATTTTGACAAGACGAATACACAATAAATAGCTAAATTGTAGCTATAGTACACAATGGAAACACTTTGCAAAAAAAGGATGCAATCTTGGGAAGTATTTTCTAAAAGCTAGCAGGTTGCAAGACAAAAATGATATATACTGTTAATCAATAAACAAAACATTTGTCTTTACTTAATACATAAATACCTTGCTACATTATTTACCTGCTGGCTGTCATCTAACTTACTGTAGCTAGGCTAGCTAACGTTAGTGATTATTATTTACTCACCTTCTTCAGCGTTTCCTACGTAACGTAAGAAGATAAAGTTGTCAATACCAACGTACAGTATCTCCAATTGCACAGACTTACTGGTGGTACGTTGTTTAACTCAAATCAACATAACTTTAATTTCTTAAATAAGCGGGCTTTCTTCTAATATCCAGCTGTAAAACTTCTCCTGTTCCGCTGAAGTTACTTGTGTTGGAATTGCATTACTGAACAGGAATAGCTACAACCAAAAACACCCGCTAAAGCTTTTTTTTCTGGCGCTCTCATGCGTTTCACTCAGTCGAGCCAATCAGCATCTAGATGTTGTGACGCGTACAATTGATTTATCCAATAGGCAAGGGGCAACAGCCACGCCTCTAAAGATTCTTGGCGGGGCAGTCCGCGCGGTCTTGACTGAGATTCGTGCTGTTCAGTTTGACTGCTGCTGTTCATGGTGTTTGAGTGGCATAGCCGCGCACTTAGAAACCCTATTAATAACCTTAATGACAGAGGCGTTGTTGTTGCATGTATCGACTACGGACCCACTGCGGTTCCATCTAATTAGCTTGCGTGGCTCAGGGAAACAGATGGGACAGGAGTGGGTGGCGCTCATTCTACCTGTGACACCGCGCGAAAAGTTGTAACGTGAGGAGCCCAATACCCAGGGTCCCGCCCTCAGGCTTTCCCAGTTCCTCGAGTTGTCCCGGTTATCACATAATCCCCGCCCAATATTTCAAGACTGTTTACTTTGAAAAATGTAGGTTTACAGAAATAATATATAATTCATATTCTTGATTTATTTGCAAAAAACTAAATGTTTCTCAGATACATGGGATTGCATATTTAATGTATTAGCAATTATTGAATTGTAAATGTATACAGTGCAAAATTAGCAAAGGAGAACAATTGGCTATTGATTGGTCCTGGTTGCCTATGCTATATATCTACTTTCAGAGAGATAGCATCTTCCCAAAGCACCTGAAACCCTGCCTCTTTAAAAAGTATTTTAAATAATCTCCCTCCTCACCTCGCCCCTGTTAAAAAAACTTTCCTGAACCAACACTTGCTCTTGAACCCCCCCCCCCCCCCCACCTTCTAGCTCTGGCTTTGTTTATAGCTACTTTACTGAGAGAAAGTGTACTTACTATGACTGTGATATGTGGTTGTCCCACCTAGCTATCTTAAGATGAATGCACTAATGTCTGCTGAAGGACTAATATGTCAAATGTGCAATGTTGCATTCTCTGCATGGACAGGGTGGATGGCAATATACTTTCAACAACAATGTGGATTTGTTCTCTCTCTGAGAAGCTCTATTTGTCACCCAAAGAGCTGATCGTAGGCTATGTCATTGGATCCATTACAGTAGATAGCCCATTCTTCTCAGTATTCACAAGTGTGTCTGTGTGTCTCACCAAGGCAGTGTCGTGGCATTGCCTTTTGTTATAAAGAAAAAACGTAGGATGACTTTGTGTGAAGCATCGTATTCAATGTCCTCTGTGAAGTCATCATCACGTTCATCTTATTATATGAAGCTTACTTAGGGAGAGAGTTTGTTAACTGGCAACAAGAGGCATTGCCCACCTCTTTGGGTATAGATCATTCAGATGCTCATAAATGTTATCCATGAAATGTCACATCAGTTTTCCCCTCTGCACCAATATTAGAAGCCACAAATCGTTCTTGCATCTTTGATACATTCTAAAATAACATTCAGATTGAACTCCAAAGACATTACCTCTGGTCAGTCACATTATGTTTGGCACTGTGGAACAGTGAGAGCACTTCCGGCTGCATCCAGCCTCCCACTCTAATTGCCTCAGAATGCCACCCTGACATTTCCTTAACAGGTCCCTGGGAATTGTGAAAAATCAATGTGCATTAGTCTGAGGAGCGTCAGCCAATATTTGCAGTCCTTTAAACGACTCAAAATGTCTTCCAACTGCTGACATTTTGGATGGGCTCCATTTAAAAAATAAATAAACAACTTTACTGTAATGTTTGGTATCTGGACTGCTGTTACTATGCATCTCTGCTCGTCAGCTTTGGTTATTCCAGTATCGGTGGGAAATATTCATAATAAAACACAGCACAATGGGCATTGTGCTGCTATAATAGGATGCTACTATCCGGTTTGTATACAATTTGTATGGAAACCCAGTAGTAGCATCCTATTATAGCAGCACAATGCCTATGATACAAATTAAGTCCTGAGCATAGAGGAGAAGCCTGGCAGAGTGGCAGAGTACCGTGGCAGTACCCCCAGCCCACTCTGCCGTGATATAACTGGATGCATCCCAAATTGCACCTTATTCCCTATATAGTGCACTACTTTTGACCAGGGGCCATGGGAATAGGGTGTCATTTGAGCTGCAGACTGTGTCATTTTCTCTGGGCACAGCACTAGGACTCGATAGGAATCAGACAAGGTGATTTTATCTCCCTGCTAACTATCATTGTGGCAACGTTGGGGTGCTCAGCTGGACATTCATTCAGCTTGCAGCTTCATCTGCCCTGTACGATAACACTATAGGCCTTGTACAGGTGGGAGTTGCATTCAGACACTTCTTCCAACACACAAAGACAGGAATATGAATGTTGTAGCACCTCTGGCTTGGGCCCTGTTGGAATACTCCAGAAATAATCCTACCTTCACAGATGTAAATTGGTGGTTGGTGATTGGATTGGTGTGCAAGGTTACCACTCAACTACCTTCACCAATCCAACCACTTATAGATCTGTGCTTCCCTCTCAAGAAAACAAGGAAGGTTGAATTTTTCATGTATTCCTGAGTGTTCTTAACTCTGGGTTAATGTTGACTGACATGACCAAGGCAACTTATCAAAGTCGTCATTCGGGACCATAATTAGCTGAATCAGGTGTCCTACTGCAGGGCTGGAAGGACAGCCTACACACCCAGTAGCTCTCCAAGCCCAGAGTTGGAGAACCCTGGACTATGGCTTAGCTGTCCCCTGGTGACAGCGTTGGTTTTCATGTGTCCATGGCAACACAGATGGAACAAACATAGAGAAGGGGTTTCATGGACCACAACAGCTGTCTGCTAAACACAGCATGCTTGAAAGGCAAACAAGTGTTCCATCTGCCATTGGCTCTGTGAATGATTACCTCTTAACCACCAATATACAGTCACATATGTCTTGTCCAACAGTCTTAAATATTATACCTTTGCATGTGTGTGTGTGTGTGTGTGTGTGTGTGTGTGTGTGTGTGTGTGTGTGTGTGTGTGTGTGTGTGGGGGTGTGTGTGTGTGTGTGTGTGTGTGTGTGTGTGTGTGTGTGTGTGTGTGTGTGTGGTGGGGGGGGGGGGGGGTGTATTATAAAATGCATTGGTTGATAGAAACTTTGGCTTGGGGTTGATATTAAAAACTGTATACTCCCTGAATAGCTGTTTAGTTGGTAAACACAAACCTTCACATGCATCAGAGAGATTCAGAAAAAGTACCTGCCTGATGTGAACAGGGAATAGATTCACCACATCTCATTACAGTAATTCATAATAAACAGCAAGCTTGAGTTGACCATCTCCATTTATAACATTGTTAGCGAACTGCTAAAAGCCCAGCGGCCTGGGACACAGATCGATCTTAACTGAAGGGATGGCATTTCATGAGTGCGTGCATTAGCATGATGCTAAAAGTGTTTAGTCAGTGGGCTCTCTGGACAGCTTTCTAATGGGAGATCATCATAGGCCTGTTGAGAAACAGCATCATCAGCAGATTAGGATCAAACTGAAAGAAATGGACTGTCCAGTAAGAAAGGTTAACCTTTATTTTCCGTTGCAAAACATTTTATAAAGTTGACTGCCCCAATGAACACAACCCTGTTGTTGTTCTGTTTCCACTTTCATCTATTACCTTTTGTCATGACAACCTCAGGTTTCTTGTACTCCTCCTAAGGCATCAAGGCATTTACGGGGTATGCTTCCTAAATAGCACCCTATGCCCTATATCAGGGAGGGCAACTCCAGTCCTTGGAATGGTGTCACACATTTTTTCCATCCCTAGCAAACACAGCTGATTAAACTAATTGCATTCTAAACTGAAGTTCAAGATTAGTGGATTATTGGAGTCCTGTGTGTTGGCTGAGGATGGGGCAAAAGTGGAACACCAATCAGGCCACAGAGGACTGGAGTTGCCCATCCCTGGTGTAGGGAAAAACATCTCTCCTCAGTCAGTCAAGCAAAGTAGTTTGGGGAGCTGTCTATTGCCCTCACACATAACCCCCCGACAGGATCTTGTTGCCAGGGACAAGCTGAGACTTGCCCATCTTCCTGGATCTCTGTTGACGTCATTAAGGTTGACAGATGCTCCACTGGGCTTCTGTTTGGGTTTATAATCTACACGGTTGGATGACTTCTCTGCATCTGTGGTTGAGGGAAGATCACCACCCACTGGCCAGCTAATGACATGGCAGTGTACATTACTCCCGACAGGTCAAAAGGTCATCCACAGATGGGTGCAAGGTAACATTCCCAGACACTGATTTTGGGTCAGTTTAACATTTTCCCCTTACTAATGGTAAGGTTAGGTTTGGGGGAAACAAGCAGAGACAGTGGGAGGCTTGGTGGTGTTATGGTTAACAAAATCTCCCATGATGACAGATTAAACAATAGATGAGGTGATTCTGTACCTACAGGAAACTTCCCCCCGGAGCAGACTTCACTCCCTGTTTTCTTATCTTAGTGTAGGGTACTGGGTGGGGTGACCCCAAGGCATGGGGTAAATAATCCCTCCTACCTCAGATTTAAAGACCTGAGTCATGTTCTTTAGGCACCATACATAAGAAAATGGACTGAAACAGGGAGGGACTACCTAGATTTAAGAAACGGTCATTTTCTTTTTTCATTGTGTGGCGTAATGAACACGATCCAGGTCACCTTCAACCTGCGAGTGGACAAACAACCTGACAGAGATAGATGCCTTGAGCCAGAATTCCATCTGTTTCACTACATCAGTACCAGCCATTCGCTCCACCATTTGAACCACACAGGTAAAAATCACCCTGTCAGTTCGTTGGAAATGATTTCCTATCATTATTTGAGGGGTTTTATGACACTCAGTTCATCATTAGAATTCTTTACCAAATCAAATCATTGATGTCTTCTCAATTTGTCCAATTGCAACAATATTGCCAAGTTGATGAGTTAATAAAATCCACCACCTGTTTTTCAGAGCCTTTAATAGAAACCTGCATACATCCATTTAGGCACTTCAGTCCCTATCAACGTTACTTGGACATTTTGGCGAACCTCAGGTGAGCGCTTCTCAGTCGTAATCCAACAGATGCTACGCAGGCTGCACATTATATAGGTAGCGTCCCAAATGGCACCCTATTCTCTTTGTAGTGCACTACTTTTGACCAGAGCTCTGGCACACACACTGTAAAAGGGGACGTATTTAATCACTGGGGCTGGCGCAAGGACCGAATCCAGTCTATTTATGCTGCTGGCTTACGTAGGAAACCTGTCTCCCTCTAACACAGCTACTCTGTCAGAGCACAGATCGTTAGGGTTATACACCGCCACAAATACTCCATTGATTCAATCATTGAGCTGAGGTGAGGAGCCAAGCCGTATTTCACTGTTCATACTATTGAGAGTTGGGCGAGTTGGTCCCATTTGTTTGAGGAGACCTAGGGCGCGTCCCAAATGGAACTCTTTTGCCTACATAGTGCACTACGTTAGTCCCATGAGCCCTGGTCAAAAGTAGTTGCACTATATACAGAATAAGGTACCATTTGGGTTGCAGCCCTAGTGTGGGCGACAAAGTGCTCAGGTGAAGGAGTGCCCTTGGGCCCCCGTTTGATCAGAGTCTTGGTAGTCCCAGCCCACTGATGATGAATGGCACACTTAATTGTTTGTCTCTCTCACTAGCACTTTCTCACCACACAAGAGATCAATATGGCTCTTAAGGGCTGGTGTGATGGTGTTTTGATATCCTCTCAACTACATTCCATCACTTTCTCTCCCCCTCTCTTACTCACTCCTCTTTCTCTCCCCCTCTCTTACTCACTCCTCTTCTCTTTCTCTCCCCATTTCTTACTCACTCCCTCCTCCTCTCTTTCTCTCCCCCTCTCTTACTCCCTCCTCCTCTCTTTCTCTCTCCATCTCTCTCATGCCCTCCCTCTCTTTCTCTCTCCTTCTAACTCCCTCCCTCCTCCTCTCTTTCTCTCCCCCTCTCTTACTCCTTCCTCTCTTTCTCTCTCTCTCTCTCCCTCTCTCACTCCCTCCCTCTCTCTCTCTCCCTCTCTCTCTAGCCCCCTCCCTCCTCTCTTACTCTCTCCCTCTCTCCTCCTTCTCTCTTTCTCTCCCCCTCTCTTACCCACTCACCCCTCTTCTCTTTCGCTCTCTTTCTCCCTCATTCAACCAACCGATGGTGACAATAGGATTTTGAAGTTATAACATTTGAGACCTAGATTTGGCCTGTGTTGAATGTTAGGAGTACCAACGGCATGCATTCAGCAGAAAAGTATATCAAATCCAATCAAATGTAAATAAAATCTAATCTAACCACTAAGCAACCTGCCACCTCGTGAAGTGTTACCAAACATGAAGTATGAATAATTTTTATGACCCCATAGGGAGCAGGATTTATTTTAAGGAGTTATCAGACTGTAAGCATAAAATGAATGAAGTGTTACCATTTGTCCTTTTAAAATGAAAGAGGAATTGACTGAGATGTAGACCCTATCAAAGCTGTAGGACTGTATTAATTAAGCTTCTCATAGTAGTAGTGCTGACCCAGGATCAGCCTCCCCCTGTTTATAATCTTATTAATTATGATCTCAAGGTAAAACTGATTATAGCTCAGCACTCTTACTCCAAGACATTTTATGAATAGTGATTAATTGCAAAAATGAGTGCTTTTGACTTGACGTGAACCATCTCAAGTGGAGTATCAGGTCTGTGTGTGGACTCCAAGAAGTGTAGCAATATGTTGAGCTGTGTACACATTATGCTGTTGACTAACCTTAGCAAATAACTTGTGTAACTTGAGTCCACAAACAGATCTGATACTCCACTTGAGATTAAGTTGTGTAATGGACTAGTGTAATATGCTGTTGTGTGCAGTTGAAATAGCCATCATTATTTGTTATCTGAGATAAGGTTAGTTAAACAATATTTTTATTTGATTGATTAATACCAATGATTTCTATGTACACTAGATGAGTCCCAGGGGGTGCTGTTTTGAAGCCACCATGCCTCCATCTTGGAACTCCCTCACCATTGGAAGCTATAGAAATGCATTTATTAATATCTGTTTTTACCACTTTTATTATATTACAGACACCTTCATGCATTCTTTTAAATTGTATTATGTAAGCTAAACATTCAAATATATACTGTCTATATAAACATTTTCCTTAAAGTAAAGTAAAGGTTTTTGAAAGTACTAATGTTACTATCCACACTACAACAACAAAAATACTTAAATGCATGTAATTTTGTCCTTGAAAAATGTAAATGAACAACTGTAGAATTCCATTCATTCCCATGGGGGACAGCTTCTTCTGTACTCTTAGAAAAAAGGGTTCTAAAAAGGGTTATTCGGCTGTCCCCATAGGATAACTATTTTTCGTTCCAGGTAGAACCCTTTTGGGTTCCATTTAGAACCCTCTGTAGAAAATTATCAATGGAAATCAAATGTATCAACCCGTGGAGGTCTGGATTTGGAGTCACACTCAAAATTAAAGTGGAAAACCACACTACAGGCTGATCCAACGTTGATGTAATGTCCTTAAAACAAGTCAAAATGAGGCTCAGTAGTGTGTGTGGCCTCCAGTGCCTGTATGACCATACAACACCTGGGCGTGCTCCTGATGAGGTGGCAGATGGTCTCCTGAAGGATCTCCTCCCAGACCTGGACTAAAGCATCCGCCAACTCCTGGACAGTCTGTGGTGCAACGTGGCGTTGGTGGATGGAGTGAGACATGATGTCCCAGATGTGCTCAATTGGATTCAGGTCTGGGGAACGGGCGGGCCAGTCCATATCATCAATGCCTCCCTCTTGCAGGAACTGCTGACACACTCCAGCCACATGAAGTCTAGCATTGTCTTGCATTAGGAGGAACACAGGGCCAACCGCACCAGCATATGGTCTCACAAGGGGTCTGAGGATCTCATCTCAGTACCTAATGGCAGTCAGGCTACCTCTGGCGAGCACATGGAGGGCTGTGCGGCTCCCCAAAGAAATGCCATCCCACACCATGACTGACCCACCGCCAAACCGGTCATGCTGGAGGATGTTGCAGGCAGCAGAACGTTCTCCACGGCGTCTACAGACTGTCACGTCTGTCACATGTGCTCAGTGTGAACCTGCTTTCATCTGTGAAGAGCACTGGGCGCCAGTGGCGAATTTGCCAATCTTGGTGTTCTCTGGCAAATGCCAAACGTCCTGCACGGTGTTGGGCTGTAAGCACAACCCCCACCTGTGGACGTCGGGCCCTCATACCACCCTCATGGAGTCTGTTTCTGACCGTTTGAGCAGACACATGCACATTTGTGGCCTGCTGGAGGTCATTTTGCAGGGCTCTGGCAGTGCTCCTCCTCCTCCTCCTTGCACAAAGGCGGAGGTAGCGGTCCTGCTGCTGGGTTGTTGCCCTCTTACGGCCTCCTCCACGTCTACTGTACTGGCCTGTCTCCTGGTAGCGCCTCCATGCTCTGGACATTACGCTGACAGACACAGCAAACCTTCTTGCCACAGCTCACATTATTGTGCCATCCTGGATGAGCTGCACTACCTGAGCCACTTGTGTGGGTTGTAGACTCCGTCTCATGCTAGCACTAGAGTAAAAGCACCGCCAGCATTCAAAAGTGACCAAAACATCAGCCAGGAAGCATAGGAGCTGAGAAGTGGTCTGTGGTTATCACCTGTGTCTTGCTAATTGCCTATAATTTCCAACTGTTGTCTATTCCATTTGCACAACAGCATGTGAAATTTATTGTCAATCAGTGTTGCTTCCTAAGTGGACAGTTTGATTTCACAGAAGTGTGATTGACTTGGAGTTACATTGTGTTGTTTAAGTGTTCCCTTTATTTTTTTGAGCAGTGTATATGTGCTTTCTTGAGCAGGGGGAACTTGCGGGCACTGGAGGATTTCAGTCCTTCACGTCGTAGTGTGTTACCAATTGTTTTCTTGGTGACTATGGTCCCAGCTGCCTTGAGATCATTGACAAGATCCTCCAGTGTAGTTCTGGGCTGATTCCTCAATGTTCTCATGATCATTACAACTCCACAAGATGAGATCTTGCATGGAGCCCCAGGTCGAGGGAGATTGACAGTTCTTTTGTGTTTCGTCCATTTGCGAATAATCGCACCAACTGTTGTCACCTTCTCACCAAGCTGCTTGGCGATGGTCTTGTAGCCCATTCCAGCCTTGTGTAGATCTACAATCTTGTCCCTGACACCCTTTGAGAGCTCTTTGGTCTTGGCCATGGTGGAGAGTTTGGAATCTGATTGATTGATTGCTTCTGTGGACAGGTGTCTTTTATACAGGTAACAAGCTGAGATTAGGAGCACTCCCTTTAAGAGTGTGCTCCTAATCTCAGCTCGTTACCTGTATAAAAGACACCTGGGAGACATAAATATTTCTGATTGAGAGGGGGTCAAATACTTATTTCCCTCATTAAAATGCAAATCAATTTATAACATTTTTGACATGTGTTTTTCTGGATTTTGTTGTTGTTATTCTGTCTCTCACTGTTCAGATAAAACTACCATTAAAATTATAGACTGATCATTTCTTTGTCAGTGGGCAAACGTACAAAATCAGCAGGGGATCAAATACTTTTTTCTCTCACTGTATGTCACCCTGTAGTCACAAAAATAATGCCTTCTACGATCTCATTTAGTTGACGGAACAGTTTGAGAACCAGTACAATTACTGATCCATATCAACCACAATGGAAAACTGATGAGTATAGCTGAGTTGTTGTTTTGGAGAGAATTAGTATTGATCCTATGGATTTCCTGCTACAACGTACTCAAGGTTTTCATCTTACCCTGACCCCCATATGAAACATGTCCCCAGTTTCTATTAGTGCAGAAGAAAGGGAAAGGAAGTGGAGAGATGGAGAGAAAAATAACAACCTCCCCTCTTCATCTTCATCTGCCTCATTACTTTATCTAGGTCTGTGATAAAACAGGGCTGTAATTTTCACTGACCGAGCCTTGGTGATTTCATCCCTTACAGCCAAATGTTATTATCTCCAGAACACTGCCCCCTGCCCAAGTCTAAGGCTGGAAATTCCACACAATATCCTAGCAACATCCTTTGTTTACAATGTTGGACATTTTGTTCATTATTTATCATGTGTCCATGATCTGATAGTATTCGAACAGAGATGGACTGGGTCCACATATCTCTTCAGGCATGTGTCCATGTCCTGATAATATTCGGACAGAGATGGACTGGGTCCACATATCTCTTCAGGCATGTGTCCATGTCCTGATGGTATTCGGACAGAGATGGACTGGGCCCACATATCGCTTCGGGCATTTGTAAAAGACAGGTCCATTTAAAAAAAACGTTTTGTTCATTTTTTTCATTATTAGCCAAATAATTATAATTATAATTCTGCACAAAACTCCCAAATTAGACAGGATCGCATTGGCTAAAGATGGAGTTGCCCATCTGGCATTAGTCTGGACTGTCCTATTCGTTTCTGTTTGGTTACCAATCTCCAGGTGCACTGCTAGTGCAGTAGTGTGGTTGGGGCCTGCTTCATTCACTGCTGCACATTTCCATGGCCACATCACTTTTCTTCCCTGATGTTCGTCGCTTCGGGCCATTCCTTCATACACTCAGGTACATATACACAATGTTTTTGTTTTCACATAACGCCAGGTGAAGCAAAAACAAGACCGATACAATTTGCTGGAATTTGCAGTCACCCTGTGTAGGCTGTTAAGGTAAACATTTATATTATGTATCAGAGCTTGCCTGTGGCTGGGCCTCTACTACTCCCACAGTCAGGGCACTTTAAACCCAGCGCTGCATGTAAGATAACATTACAATGTAATGGTCCATCAGGCCTGGGCTCCATTTCACCACTGATTTCCCCAACGCCAGACAGAGTTTCTGCACTGAATTTAAAATACCCTGACAAGCTATCAGTTCGCTCCTACAGCATACAGACGTGCTGGCGACACTTTATATATATATATACAGTGCCTTGCGAAAGTATTCGGCCCCCTTGAACTTTGCGACCTTTTGCCACATTTCAGGCTTCAAACATAAAGATATAAAACTGTATTTTTTTGTGAAGAATCAACAACAAGTGGGACACAATCATGAAGTGGAACGACATTTATTGGATATTTCAAACTTTTTTAACAAATCAAAAACTGAAAAATTGGGCGTGCAAAATTATTCAGCCCTTTTACTTTCAGTGCAGCAAACTCTCTCCAGAAGTTCAGTGAGGATCTCTAAATGATCCAATGTTGACCTAAATGACTAATGATGATAAATACAATCCACCTGTGTGTAATCAAGTCTCCGTATAAATGCACCTGCACTGTGATAGTCTCAGAGGTCCGTTAAAAGCGTAGAGAGCATCATGAAGAACAAGGAACACACCAGTCAGGTCCGAGATACTGTTGTGAAGAAGTTTAAAGCCGGATTTGGATACAAAAAGATTTCCCAAGCTTTAAACATCCCAAGGAGCACTGTGCAAGCGATAATATTGAAATGGAAGGAGTATCAGACCACTGCAAATCTACCAAGACCTGGCCGTCCCTCTAAACTTTCAGCTCATACAAGGAGAAGACTGATCAGAGATGCAGCCAAGAGGCCCATGATCACTCTGGATGAACTGCAGAGATCTACAGCTGAGGTGGGAGACTCTGTCCATAGGACAACAATCAGTCGTATATTGCACAAATCTGGCCTTTATGGAAGAGTGGCAAGAAGAAAGCCATTTCTTAAAGATATCCATAAAAAGTGGCGTTTAAAGTTTGCCACAAGCCACCTGGGAGACACACCAAACATGTGGAAGAAGGTGCTCTGGTCAGATGAAACCAAAAATTGAACTTTTTGGCAACAATGCAAAACGTTATGTTTGGCGTAAAAGCAACACAGCTCATCACCCTGAACACACCATCCCCACTATCAAACATGGTGGTGGCAGCATCATGGTTTGGGCCTGCTTTCTTCAGCAGGGACAGGGAAGATGGTTAAAATTTATGGGAAGATGGATGGAGTCAAATACAGGACCATTCTGGAAGAAAACCTGATGGAGTCTGCAAAAGACCTGAGACTGGGACGGAGATTTGTCTTCCAACAAGACAATGATCCAAAACATAAAGCAAAATCTACAATGGAATGGTTCAAAAATAAACATATCCAGGTGTTAGAATGGCCAAGTCAAAGTCCAGACCTGAATCCAATCGAGAATCTGTGGAAAGAACTGAAAACTGCTGTTCACAAATGCTCTCCATCCAACCTCACTGAGCTCGAGCTGTTTTGCAAGGAGGAATGGGAAAAAATGTCAGTCTCTCGATGTGCAAAACTGATAGACATACCCCAAGCGACTTACAGCTGTAATCGCAGCAAAAGGTGGCGCTACAAAGTATTAACTTAAGGGGGCTGAATAATTTTGCACGCCCAATTTTTCAGTTTTTGATTTGTTAAAAAAGTTTTAAATATCCAATAAATGTCGTTCCACTTCATGATCGTGTCCCACTTGTTGTTGATTCTTCACAAAAAAATACAGTTTTATATCTTTATGGTTGAAGCCTGAAATGTGGCAAAAGGTCGCAAAATTTAAGGGGGCCGAATACTTTCGCAAGGCACTGTATATATATATCTCTCATCCACTGCCAGTGCCACAACCAGGTCCCCTGCTAAGATGACTGCATTGAGTTGTGAATCTATCAAAGATCTTTTGCAGGTTTGGACTCTGCTGAGACCACAGAATTAAACAGAACACCTACTGTATAATTAAGCAATAAGGCCCGAGGAGGTGTGGTATATGGCCAATATAACACAGCTAAGGGCTGTTTTTATGCACAATGCAACACAGAGTGCCTGGATACAGCTATTAGCTGTGGTATATTGGCCATATTCCACAAACCCCCTAGATGCCTTACTGCTATTATAAACTGGTTACCAACATAATTAGAGCAGTGAAAAAGAAAGTGTTGTCATACCCATGGTATACGGTATGATATATATACCACAGTTTTCAGCCAATCAGCATTTAGGCCTCAAACCACACCGTTTTTAATAGTAAAATTATAGGATCTCCATGGTAGGTACACTGTCTGTCTTTGAGACTGCTCTGCTCTGGTCCATAGGGTTGTTGTTCCTGTAGACTGCTCTGCCACGGTCCATAGGGTTGGTGTTACTGTAGACTGCTCTGCTCCGGTCCATAGGGTTGTTGTTACTGTAGACTGCTCTGCTCTGGTCCATAGGGTTGTTGTTACTGTAGACTCTCTCTGCTCCGGTCCATAGGGTTGTTGTTACTGTAGACTGCTCTGCTCCGGTCCATAGGGTTGTTGTTACTGTAGACTGCTCTGCTCTGGTCCATAGGGTTGTTGCTACAGTAGACTGCTCTGCTCCGGTCCATAGGGTTGTTGTTACTGTAGACTGCTCTGCTCCGGTCCATAGGGTTGTTGTTACTGTAGAGTCTCTCTGCTCCGGTCCATAGGGTTGTTGTTACTGTAGACTGCTCTGCTCCGGTCCATAGGGTTGTTGTTACTGTAGACTCTCTCTGCTCCGGTCCATAGGGTTGGTGTTACTGTAGACTTTCTCTGCTCCGATCCATAGGGTTGTTGTTACTGTAGACTCTCTCTGCTCCGGTCCATAATGTTGTTGTTACTGTAGACTTTCTCTGCTCCGATCCATAGGGTTGTTGTTACTGTAGACTCTCTCTGCTCCGGTCCATAAGGTTGTTGTTACTGTAGACTCTCTCTGCTCCAGTCCATAGGGTTGGTGTTACTGTAGACTCTCTCTGCTCCGGTCCATAGGGTTGTTGTTACTATAGACTCTCTCTGCTCCGGTCCATAGGGTTGTTGTTACTGTAGACTCTCTCTGCTCCAGTCCATAGGGTTGGTGTTACTGTAGACTGCTCTGCTCCGGTCCATAGGGTTGTTGTTACTGTAGACTGCTCTGCTCTGGTCCATAGGGTTGGTGTTACTGTAGACTCTCTCTGCTCCGGTCCATAGGGTTGTTGTTACTGTAGACTGCTCTGCTCCGGTCCATAGGGTTGTTGTTACTGTAGACTCTCTCTGCTCCGGTCCATAAGGTTGTTGTTACTGTAGACTCTCTCTGCTCCAGTCCATAGGGTTGGTGTTACTGTAGACTCTCTCTGCTCCGGTCCATAGGGTTGTTGTTACTATAGACTCTCTCTGCTCCGGTCCATAGGGTTGTTGTTACTGTAGACTCTCTCTGCTCCAGTCCATAGGGTTGGTGTTACTGTAGACTCTCTCTGCTCCGGTCCATAGGGTTGGTGTTACTGTAGATTCTCTCTGCTCCGGTCTATAGGGTTGTTGTTACTGTAGACTCTCTCTGCTCCAGTCCATAGGGTTGTTGTTGTTGTGTTATGGATAAGAGAAGAACCCACAGAGCCCTGGTGCGTCATACAGCCAACATTCTAATGACCTTTCACCCACAGCAAATGACAATAATAGCACCTCATCTTGTTCAGTAGCTATGGTGCAGGTTTGTAGTCTGCCGTGTTGCGGGGAGGTTAATTAAAAAACAGTGACCCCTCTTGATATTTTGTGTGTATGCCAGTAGGAACGGGGGACTCAGAATTCAACATACTGCAGAAGGTTGTTCTGATGGAATCTGAAGCAGAAAGGTAAAGCACATGGGTATATATAATAAACTAATATAGAGTTTATTTAGCTAATAACCAGAATGCATTTGCTGAGTGGCCAGAACCACATTGACATAGATGGTACTTGCCACACTCTCTAGAATGACTTGCATAATTCATATTATTCATGGCAGTATATCAACAGGCTATGGGACGTGACCTCCCATAACGAAGTGAAACTTCGCAGTGATCGGAAGCAGTGTGTAATGGCTGTGTAATATCTGCAAATGAGGACAAGTTAGGTCTCTGATGGGGTCCTCACTCATGGACAATAATAGCCCCTTTAAGATAAGTTTAGGCTTCAGTGATTTCCACACTGAGTACAAGCCTAGGGTTCAGAGAGTGGGACAGTTACTGGCATACGGTGTTTGATGGATGTGCTGAGAATGTTGACCACTAGGTGGCTCTCAGCCCTTATGCCTCTGCATATGCAGTGGTGTAAAGTACTTCAGTATATTATAACAATTACATTTACTTTTAATACTTAAGTATATTTAAAACCAAATACTTTTAGACTTTTACTCAAGTAGTATTTTACTGGGTTACTTACTCTAATAGAAAATGACTCAAGTTAAAGTATCTTTACTTTTACTCAAGTATGACAATTGGGTACGTTTTCCACCACTGGGTATATAACATTTGATGGAGTTGCTGTACTGCAGCTGTATGTGCTGAGAATGTCGACCACTAGGTGGCTCTCAGCCTTTATGCCTCTGCTGTCTGCTCCCTCAGTGTCTGTCTCAAATTGCACTGTACAACACAGCGATGCAATTATGTGCATGGTCAGTGGTGCAGTACAATGCAATGGCACCAGGGACAACAGGTTTTACCTCAGTCCTACCACAGTTGTCTGTCTCAATCATTTGCACTCTGAATGTATGTTGGCTATATTATATTTAGCGCTTCTACAGTCATGTATCTATAACATATCTACCTCACATCAATGCTCCCCCACACAAATTCCTATACTGCATATCTCAGAATTATAGTTTTTTTTCTCACAAGGTTATAGCAAGAGAGAACCTATTCCGTTCTGTCGCATCAATTCCCTTGAGATAGTTCAAACACAGACAAAAAAAAGTATTTTCCTCTCAGCTCCGCAGACTGATACCGCGAGGGAATTCTTTTAAAGGTCACCCCAAAACCCACAGATATAGTTTTTGCTCTGTTTTGGTAAGGCTTTTTCAGACACGAGTTTGTGCTGTCTCATCACCTCCCCTCCATGCTGCGAGGACCCCTCTCCTCCCCGAAGACCCTTCCCCTCCCTGTGATAACTAAGCAGCATCCTCCATCTCAGTTAACATCCTGTGTGAACGTGACGCAGGAAATAGTTGGCCTAAATTATCCAATGGCTACACAATGGCTCTGTCGCAATTCATCGTTTCGTTATTCCTCGCCTAGGTCCAAGGTCCCTCCTCTAAGCCCTTTTTCTCCAATGCTCTTTGAGGATGCAGTGAGGAAAGAGGATGTGAGGAACCGAGGAAAGATGAATTGGGATCTCGTGTGCTGCTATCCCCTTCATGTTGTGTATGAAACCGTATAATACATAGTGTCCCTGTATCGTTTATCCCACAAAACCAGACCTAAAGAGGGACAGGAGGCTTGTTAAGGGAGAAAGGATGTAAGAGTGTTGGCAAGAGTAGCAAAGCCTGTTATCGAGTCCCTCCCGTCTGCCGTGATCATGTGGCTGTGCCCAGCATTAGGTGAGACGAGGTGAGATGAGAGAGGAGATGAAACAGCACATTGAGTCTGCGTCCCAAATGGCACACTATATTTTGTAGTGGACAACTTTTGACCGGGGTCTATAGGGCTATAGTCAAAAGTAGTGCACTATATAGGAAGTAGGGTGCCATCTGGGATACAGTCTGAATCACAGGGGAGAGCGAGAGGAGTGGTTCTGCGCCCGCTTCCAACCCAACAGGAGTAACCGTTTTCTGAGGCGAGCAGGAGCAAACTGCAAAAATCTCTTTCTCTCAGGATCGATTGAGCTTTTCCCCAGCAACCCCCTTATGCTAAAGGCACCCACCAGCACGCACCCACCAGCACGCACGCACACGCGCACACACCCACCCACACACACATCCTGGACTCTCCTTGTCAGATAAAACTATACAAAATATATTCACGTCACCAAATAATTGATTAAAACACACTGTTTTTAAATGAAGGTCTACAGTAGTCTCAACAGCATTCTGTAGGGTAGTACAATGGTGTAGCTGGAGGACAGCTAACTTCCGTACTCCTCTGGGTACATTAGTAGTAATTTGTAATTAACACAGTAGTTACTATGACTTCGGGAAGACTTCCTCCAACCTATCAGAGCTCTTGCAGCATGAACTGAGATGTTGTCTACACAGTCAAAGGACCAGAGAATGAATCTAGTACTGAAAGCACAAGCTACAGCTAACTAGCACTGCTGTGCATAAAATGTAGTGGGTAGTTGACTCAAAGAGAAAGACAGACAATAGTTTATCTGCTGTCTCAGCCACTGCCTGTCATCGAGGGTGTACCCCAAGGCTCTATCCTAGGCCCCACGATCTTCTCAATTTACATCAACAACATAGCTCAGGCAGTAGGATGCTCTCTCATCCATTTATATGCAGATGATACAGTCTTATACTCAGCTGGCCCCTTCCCGGATATTGTGTTAAACGCTCTACAACAAAGATTTCTTAATGTCCAACAAGCTTTCTCTGCCCTTAACCTTGTTATGAAAACCTCCAAAACAAAGATCATGTGGTTAAGTAAGAAGAATGCCCCTCTCCCCACAGGTGTGATTACTACCTCTGAGGGTTTAGAGCTTGAGGTAGTCACCTCATACAAGTATTTGGGAGTATGGCTAGACGGTAGGCTGCACTTCTCTCAGCACATATCAACGCTGCAGGCTAAAGTTAAATCTAGACTTTGTTTCCTCTATCGTAATCGCTCCTCTTTCACTCCAGCTGCCAAACTAACCCTGATTCAGATGACTATCCTACCCATGCTAGATTACGGAGACATAATTTATAGATCGGCAGGTAAGGGTGCTCTTGAGCGGCTAGATGTTCTTTACCATTCGGCCATCAGATTTGGCACCAATGGACACATCACTGCACTCTATACTACTCTATAAACTGGTCCTCTCTGTATACCTGTCGCAAGACCCACTGGTTGATGCTTATTTATAAAACTCTCTTAGGTCTCACTCCCCCCTATCTGAGATATCTACTGCAGCCCTCATCCTCCACATCCACACCCGTTCTGCCAGTCACATTCTGTTAAAGTTCCTCAAAGCACACACATCCCTGGGTCACTCGTCTTTTCAGTTTGCTGCAGCAAGCGACTGGAATGAGCTGCGTCCCCGCAGGAGGCCTTTTGCCTTTTGGTAGGCCGTCATTGTATATAAGACATATGATGGTCGTCATAAGACATAAGACGACCGTGACAATGTGAAATCTGCATAAGTACAATGCATTTACTAGGTGTTACACAGGATTTATAATGAAATGGATCTTGAAGGGTACTTGTAATTATAGTGTACCGATACTCCGATAGTGGTGTAAAAAGTACCCATACGTGAGTAAAAGTAAACATACCTTAATAGAAAATTACTGAAGTAAAAGTGAAAGTCACCCAGAAAATGGTCCTTGAGTAATAGTCTAAATATACTTAAGTATCTAAATTAAAAGTATAACTCATTTTGCATTCCTTATATTAAGCAAAGCAGACGGCACAAAACAACATCTACAAACACAGTACCCCATAACGACAAAGCGACCAGAGACTGCGGTCGCCTTTGCATGGATAAACAGTGTTTGTTTGTCCTGTATGAATCTTTTGTTAGAGTAGCCAACCCCTGAGACATCAAACACACAACAGGCTGTTTATCATGATATACAATCTTGAGACCACATCCTGAAATACACCACCTTCTTGGTCCGTTTCAGTGTGCATACAGGGCTAATTGCAGTCTAGCCATGATACACAACACCTTTACATACACTACATGACCTAGGGGGGCCTACCCACGAACCACTAAAAACAGACACAGACCATTATTCCTCCTCCACCAAACTTTACAGTTGGCACTATGCATTTGGGCAGGTAGCGTTCCCCTGGCATCTGCCATCCGACTGCCAGATGGTGAAGTGGGATTCATCACTCCAGAGAACCTGTTTCCACTGCTCCAGAGTCCAATGGCGGCTAGCTTTACACCCCTCCAACCGACACTTGGCAATGCACATGGTAATCTAAGACTTCTGAACGGTTGCTCGGCAATGGAAACTAATTTCATGAATCTCTCAACGAACATTTATTGTGCTGATGTTGTTTACAGAGGCAGTTTGGAACTCGGTAGTGAGTGTTGCAAACGAGGACAAACGATTTTTACGCACTGCGCGCTTCAGCACTCGGCGTTCCACTTCTGTGAGCTTGTTTGGCCTACCACTTTGCGGCTGAGCCGTTGTTGCTCCTAGATGTTTCCACTTCACAATAACAGCACTTACAGTTGAACGGGGCAGCTCTAGCAGGACAGAAATTTAATGAACTGACTTGTTGGAAAGATGGCATCCTATGACTGTGCCAAGTTGAAAGTCACTGAGCTCTCCAGTAAGGCCATTCTACTGCCAATGTTTGTCTATGAAGATTGCATGGCTGTTTGCTTGATTTTATACAAATCCACAAATTTGAAGGGGTGTCCACATGGATCATTTGTTAAAGAGAAATTAAATTCCTGACATTTAATCCTAGTAAAAATTCCCTGTTTTAGGTCAGTTAAGATCACCACTATTTTAAGAATGTGAAATTTCAGAATAATAGTAGAGTGAATGATTTATTTCAGCTTTTGGACACACATATGGGTTATTCATACATAGACAACACCGGCCTGAACTTGTAAAGACTTTAGGACAGGAACATTAGCTATTCAGTGATAGGCACAAGTAGGAGTGTGCATGTCACGTCACCAATAGAGTCTATGCCCCAATGTCTGAGCCAATGAGAGAATGGAAACTAAGTAAGACAACAAGATTCGTAAAGTGGAGTGACAATGTTATGTAAGGATGAGACTGTATAAAAGCCAAGTACTAAGAATGAAGAGTCAGTTGTTCCATGGAATTGCTCGGCTCTGTTACTTTGTAATAAAGTGTAATTGAATTCACATGTTCCGCTATTGGTGAAATATTTGATTAAATATTTTCCACAACACTATAAAAGCGCAAAGTCTTGCAAGGGGACAATTGAAGTCTGGTTTACAACCAAACGTATACCGTAGATCTACAGAGACATCATGAGAGCGACTGCAGCCGTCCTATTGGTCCTATGTCTCCTGGCCATCAGTCATGGTAAGTTACCATCATCTGAAACATGCTTGATCAACTTGGAATTGATCATCAAGTTCGCTCCATAATTTCATCCTCCTTGTTGGCTGTGTGCTCTACTCATGTCTTTGTCTCCATAGCCTGGGACTGTCAGCCTGTAGTGGACATCAATAATCTGATGCAGATCGATGCAGGACTGGGGCAAGTGGTTGCTACGGACACAAGTCAAATCCCCTACTACCTGGTAGGTGATAAATGGATCCGCCTGCCTGGTTCCATGAAGCATATCACTGTAGGACCAGCAGGGATCTGGGGTATCAACAAGGCAGACTCAATCCACAAGTATGTGGCCGGTAACTGGGTGCAAGCTGCAGGTTAGTGGAGAGAATTACTCAATATTTATCCAGAGGACACCTGCTTCTTAGCTTTCCTGATACAATCAGGCTGTTGAAAAAATGTTCAATTGTAAACTTGTATGTCATTTGGAAGTACTCACAGATATGTGCTCCTTGTTTGCTTGTCCGTCTGTCTGTCTCTCTTTGTGGTCTTCAGGCCTTCTGAAACAGTTGGATGCTGGAGGTGAACAGTTTATTGTGGGGGCCAACGTGGACGATACACCATACTGTCTGACACGTAGTGCCACAGTTGGCTACAAGGGTCCAGGCTCACCCCTTCCATGGACAGGATTGCCAGGAAGTGTGAAGTATTCTAGTTGCGGACCTTTTGGGTGCTGGGCAGTCAACAAGAATGATGATATCTACTTAATGAGTGTAAGATCTGGGAAAGAGTGTGAGAGCTGGAGCAGAGTAGTAGAGGATGGAGAGTGTCAGTTATTCTAAAACTGTTTCATATTATAACTGTTGTAATTGTCCTAAAACACACTCTGTTTGTTTTCAGCTGAATCAAGACTGCCAAAACAACGGGTGGAGTCACATTGGCGGCAAGCTTTCCATGATTGAAGTGGCAACTGATGGTGGTGTCTTTGGGGTCAACTCTGCAGGCCACGTTTATACCAGGTAAGGTTACTACTGAACTATGTGTATAATAATGGTATACCTTTAATTATAATTATTATCCTTACTGTACATGCTTTGTGAAACAACTAAAATACTGTAGATACATAAATAAAATCAGTGAAATATGATCCGATCTAAACTTATAGGACTTATAAAGACATGTGTAGACATTGTACGATGAAATATGTAAGAGTGGGATGTCCTGTAAAGCTACAGTTTGGGATAAAAACAACAACTTCCCAGACACCCCACCACTTGTTTTGGTAAACAGCTGAGGAATGTAGTTAGAGAAATATAACCACTCTCAAATTCATACATGGAGCTACGGATGCAAAGACAGATCAATTATTTGTTTAAAAAAAACATAACATGTTTTTTAAAGCTATACATTGTTTGTTTACAATAACATTGTGTTCTAACTATTGAGTAAAAGCTTACATTTTAGCTTCTTTTGTGGTTGAATAAAGCTCAAGAGGCAGAAGTTATATTCTTCAAAAATCTATGGCTATATTCAATTATTACAGTCCAAAAATGGATGTACTTAAAGAAATGGATAAGCTTTAAAACATGAACCCCTTTCTTCAACACAGAGACGGCATCACAGCCAGTAAACCAGAGGGCACCGGATGGAGCAATGTCCCAATGTGCATGCTCATGGGCCACGTGACCTACGACCTGGGCCGTCTTTGGGTGGTCTCCAAGTCTGGAGTCACCATGGTGTGCACACCTTAGCCTCTCCTCTGCATCTGATGGCCGTTCGGGATCTGTCTAAAGTTCACTTGCTAACTCATCGATCTCTCTTTCTGGAACAGCCTTCCGCTTGAGATTGCCCAACATCAGTTCATAAGAATCCTTCATTCTAAAACCTACTACTCTAACTATACTTTTCAGTACTTTATCTCTGTCAATAGTAATCACTGATCTTAATGATCTTGCTTCAGAGGTTATTCATAGAGATGGATGGAATCCTTTTTAATGCTTATTATCTCATTATATAATCATAATAAAGCATTCAGTTTGAAGCTATTGTAATTTCCGTGTTTCTTGGTTTTCATATTGAACAGGGGGATTTTAGTTTGCTCTGCCAGTGACGATTTTAGCATGTACATCTTGGTGGGGCAAACTCAACAAATTGTTTGAGATACATTCCAGCAAAGACACTACACAACACAACATTAAACCAGTGGTGGAAAAAGTACTTCATTGTCATACTTGAGTAAAAGTCAAGATACCTTATTAGAAAATGACTCAAGTAAAAGTGAAAGTCACCCAGTAAAATACTACTTGAGTAAAAGTAAAGATACCTTAATAGAAAATGACTCAAGTAAAAGTCACCCAGTAAAATACTACTTGATTAAAAGTAGAAAAGTATTTAAAATATACTTAAGTACTAAAAGTAAATGGAATAGCTAAAAATGTACATAAGTATCAAAAGTAAAAGTAAAAATTCCTTATTTTAAGTAAAGCAGACGGCACAATAAAAAAAATTGACGGATCGCTAGAGGAATACCCTAACACTCTTTAGTGATTTCACCAGATCAGAGGCAGTAGGGATGACAGTAAGGTGCCTCACTAGGACGAGGTAGGTGCAAGAGTCAGGAGCAGGAGAGCACTGAGGTCCAAATAGTAAAATATTTATTTGGAAACACAGACATATTCCCGCACAAAATAACAGTAGGCAACGAGGTTAATAAACCCACATAAATTAACTCAATAGAACACAGGTGTCAGAAACAGACAGACACAAACAAAAAATAAAAAATGGATTGGTGGAAGCTAGTAGGCCGGCATCGACGACCACCGAGCACCTCCCGAACAGGAAGAGGAGCCACCTTCGGTGGAAGTCGTGACAATGACAAGGGATGTTCTCTGATAAGGGTTGTGAATCGAACCATTTACTTTTGGGTGCAAGGGAAAATGTATGGAGTAAAAAGTACATTGTTTTTTTTAGGAATGTAGTGAAGTAAAAGTACAAGTTGGCAAAAATATAAATAGTAAAGTAAAGTACAGATACCAAAAAAATTACTTAAGTAGTATTTTAAAGTATTTTTACTTAAGTACTTTACACCACTGCATTAAAGAATCCATTAATTGCAGTATAAGGGTGACAGACAGTGCCCACATACTGTTAGGGCCCACATAAAGCTATCCAGACAGCAGAGCTTTCCTTTCTGCACCATGGAGTGAATCCTTACCACCAATACACCTGACTATCAGCGGAGCCTGGCAACCTGGTCTCAGAGTAATTCGTATTATTCTGTACGTAAATCCGAGACCACTATTTAGTATGATATGTTACATTTCGAATGGGATGTATTCATTTGTGAATGTCCATTACCATTTTCATACGATATGTTACAAATGATAATTTGTATTATATGTTACGAACTTGCAAAACTTACAATATGTTACATATTCTGTTTAGGTGGCTAACGTTAGCTAGCTGGCTAATGTTAGATAGGCTAGGTTAGGGATTAAGTTTAGGAGTTAGGTTAAAGGGTTAAGGTTAGGGGTAGGGTTAGCTAAAAGGTTTAAGGTTAGGGTTAGTTAACATGTTAAGTAGTTGTGAAGTACCTAATAAATAATAAGTAGTTGAAGTTGCTAATTAGCTAAATTGCTAAAGCTAGCCGTGATGAGATTCAAATGCGTTATACGCCCACCCATCCACCCAGACTTTAGTAATCATGTGTCATACCAAACCTAACATATCATACTAATTTGAGTGTCCCAGACTTACGTTTATGAGATCAGGCTGAGCATCGTCTGGCAGCAAGACAGTTCATTCGGCATAATTTACTGCATTTTATAAAAACAGCTGATATGGCAGACTTGCTTAAATAAATAGGTTTTCCTTGTGGATTTGTGTAACTCGATAAGAATCACATTCTGCTTCAATAATAGTGAATGCCGACATGAGTTTAGACTTTTGAACCATACACAAACATTATTACATTTATGTTCAGTAAATTCATGTTGTTTGTTCTGATCATTAGCAAACGAGCTGCGACGAGGTAGGCCTATTCCTTTAGTACTTTCAAAATGGACACCGACAGAAATTCAGATGTTATTTCAGATAAATTCAGCAATGTGTTGAGGTCTAAATTTTACTCTTCATTATATCACCACAGACACACATTGAGAGAGAGAGAGAGAGAGAGAAAGAGTTGAAATTTGAAATATTTTATTGGGCATTTGTGGTCTAAAAAGGAAGGAAAATACAATCCCGAGGATTCACTTTTATGTGAAATATACCGACTCACAGACAGCGCATTGAGCAAACAAAACAACCCTCGCAAAATCAACTGGAATTACATGGAGAAAAACACCTGAGCTAATTATAATACACAAAGTAAGCAAAACAATTAAATGCATCATTCCAACATGACCTAAAATAATGAACAAGATACTAATGAGATAGACCTATATAAGCAATATAACAATTTAGATGTA
Source organism: Oncorhynchus mykiss (assembly GCF_057628025.1). NCBI lineage: Eukaryota > Metazoa > Chordata > Actinopteri > Salmoniformes > Salmonidae > Oncorhynchus > Oncorhynchus mykiss. The sequence continues at coordinate 4,749,142 of NC_143042.1, read as the reverse complement.
CAAAATACAGTATAAGGGAAAAAGTTGTGGATAAGAGGGAAGCAAGCATTCTGATTATGACATTAATCAGCGAGTTTAAATGGAATTAGTTGATATGCCTATTTGTTTCAGCCCTTTTGAAATGTACAGAAACAGAATGGGCCGTTCTTACTGTATTCCCCCTATACACCAAGTCAGAATAGTAGGATAAATAACAGGGGCAAAGAAGCAGACAATAAAAGCTCTTATAATATTCAATAATGACAGTTCTCTAAAACTGGCTATTGGTTATAGGTGCACCACCGTCAGTTTACATAAGGAAGGTGGCGTGGCAGTCCCTCTTGTGGGCAAACTTTGTCAGCATCAAACTTGGTCATCAAAGTCTGGCATTCTCTGGATGAAGTCATGCTGGATTAATGCATGGCCAATGATTTCAACCTGTTCTGGCCCATAGTGTTGCATGTGAATGTTTATCCTTTTAAGCTTGATAATGAGACCCTTTCAGACAGATGTTTTCCAACCTTAAACCCAGACTTGGACCACACACCCTCTCCACCGAATAGCAGGCAGGGGAAGCAAAATAGTGGTTGCTTTGCGGCACTTGCAGTTATTCACCGATTCCTTACAAACCACTCATTGTTGAATTTGCGATTTCCGACTTCTTGTGTAATGTTTATGTCCAATGGCCGATGAGCACAGAGATGTTTTATTCATAATGTATCTTCATATGATAAGGCTTGAAAATGATTTCCCAGTAGATTGGCAATGTGATTCATAATGATGACTGCTTGTCTAGCTAGCTAGTATGCTAGCTAAGATTTTGAAAGTATGATGTTGACATGATCAGTCCAATCAAAGCTACGGTATAACATGTTTTGACGTCATTTTTATCTGAACCAAACATAGACATCTATGACTGGTTCAGATTTAGGTTTGGACCGGACTAAAAACCAACTTCCGTGGACATAAAAATCAAGGCCAGTCCAGACACGACCAAAAAAAGATTTCCAAAAGGGGTCGGCATTTATCCGTGTTTACTGAGGTGTAGCCTACAGTGTCGCCTGAAACTGCGTTTTATGAATGGCCATCTATATGGTAAGCCTACCATTGTGAAACACCAAAAAAAGAACATCAGGTCCAACAGGACCAAAAAAAGACGTCCAGAGGACATTGGCGTCGGCCCGTGCTCACTAGGGTGTGGCGTACCATGTACGCCATCAAAGGAAATGTATAAATAATGTGTTAGGCCCACTGTTTGTAAAACAGGCTGTTGTGTCATACATTTTATCTCCTGCTTGTAGGCTACAGAAAAGGCTATATACTATTTCTACCATATACTATATCCAGGTACGAGATCAAGCGCGTGAACCAACATTTTTTAGAGGCTTAATCATAGAATTACATCTACAGTCCCTAAGGATCTCTGTGGGCCTAGTCAAAAAGATTTTTAATTTAACTTATATGTTTAAATATGTTACATTTTACTATGGAATAAACATAACAAATCAATATTTTTTCATCTGATTGTCTAACTATAATTTCAAAGGGCTCCTTCATAGGCCACCCGCACATGTTTATCCACTTGCAAGATATTTCCAGCTTCCAAATAGTGGTGAGTGGATAGATACATCTTTTTCACAAAACACCAAAAAGTTTCATGTCAAATTTGGCTACTGTCACTAGGGAAGAATTTATGCGTCCACTGCTGTTGCTGCGCGTTTCGGTGCCGGCCACTCATCTCTGCCTTGGCAAAATGTCAATGTTCTCGTTGAACCACATCGTATTTGAGTGCAGGCTATACCATTATTTTTCAAGTTCATTCGTTCATTTGTCATGTCTCTAACATGCGGTAATCATAAAAAGTTGTGTAATAGCCTAGAGTTTTTGTGAATGGCTCATGTCTCACCCTGGCTCTATCTGCTGCATCATTTATGTTGGTGGAGCGTCACAGCGATGCCAACAGAGGTGCTGCTGGGAATGAACAAGCAAAATATTTTGTACCCCTGCCTTATCACAGAGCGGCATCAGCGCTCCCCTTAAAACTCCATATGCCACTGGTTGAGAGAAATTGTCATGTTTTTTGGGCAGAATTACGTGGGTTGTTGTTGAAGGTGGGTCTTGGTCAGTTTAGCTCAAAAAATTCCGCCCTCGCCATGTGCCTGCATAGACAGTCGCATAATCCTGCCTAATGAGCGGGCCGGCCCTGCTTAGAGGGTAGGTACAGGGTAAGACTGCTGTAAAATAAAGCTGTACACAATCAAGACAAGCACACAACTCAGAGAGAAGTTTATTTCATGAAAAATAAAGCAGTAATTATTTGTAGCTCAAATAATTACATTCAGACTTTAAAACATTTTTGTGAGAAGAACCCTTTTCAGGACCCGCCCTGGTCTCACAAATACTGTTCTAGCTCAGCCCCCGTTAATCACACAGGCTAATGATTGGTCTCAATGGATGTAGAATAAATAGACCAATGCAATGTAGCTCAAACACACATTTTTTCAAAGGGGTTGGAAGCACTATATCACAGAAATGATCATGTGGGATTCAAGGCATTTTGAAAAGATGTACCCAACCTCTTTCTTCAATACAGAGTCAGCATCACAGCCAGTAAACCAGAGGGCACTGGATGGAGCAATGTCTAAATGTGTAGGGATTGACGGTGCCTTTAGGGGCAAGTGAACTGAGCAGTCACTCAAGTTAAGCCTGCTCTGAGGTAGCCCCACTGCTCTGAGGTAGCCCCACTGCTCTGAGGTAGCCCCACTGCTCTGAGGTAGCCCCACTGCTCTGAGGTAGCCCCACTGCTCTGAGGTAGCCCCACTGCTCTGAGGTAGCCCCACTGCTCTGAGGTAGCCCCACTGCTCTGAGGTAGCCCCACCGCTCTGAGGTAGCCCCACCGCTCTGAGGTAGCACCACAGCTCATTTACATTTTCAGGCAAGTGATCCAATCTTCAGGTAACCAAAAAAATACTCCTGACTTGCCCGATGGGCAGGTGCCTTTCAGACTTTAATGTAAATCCCTGATGTGCATGAAGCACGTGACCTACGACCTGAGTCGTCTTTGGGTCGTCTCCACTTCTGGAATAATAATTAGTAGTGGGCAAAAACATCCATCATTCTGTATGAACAAGGCATTTGAGAATGCAATCCTTGTCATTGCTCATCATCTCTCATATTACATCATGATCATAGCCCGATCTACCATCAGTGTCCAATATCTAGGCACTCAGTCAATGTTCAAATGTTCATAGTTCAATGTTAGATGAGCAATCAGCATCCCATAACTACACAGCATAATAGGCATCCCATAACTACACAGCATAATAGGCATCCCATAACTACGCAGCATAATAGGTATCCCATAACTACACAGCATAATAGGCATCCCATAACTACACAGCATAATAGGCATCCCATAACTACACAGCATAATAGGCATCCCATAACTACGCAGCATAATAGGTATCCCATAACTACACAGCATAATAGGCATCCCATAACTACACAGCATAATAGGCATCCCATAACTACACAGCATAATAGGTATCCCATAACTACACAGCATAATAGGCATCCCATAACTACACAGCATAATAGGCATCCCATAACTACACAGCATAATAGGCATCCCATAACTACGCAGCATAATAGGCATCCCATAACTACGCAGCATAATAGGTATCCCATAACTACACAGCATAATAGGCATCCCATAACTACACAGCATAATAGGCATCCCATAACTACACAGCATAATAGGTATCCCATAACTACACAGCATAATAGGCATCCCATAACTACGCAGCATAATAGGCATCCCATAACTACACAGCATAATAGGCATCCCATAACTACACAGCATAATAGGCATCCCATAACTACACAGCATAATAGGCATCCCATAACTACACAGCATAATAGGCATCCCATAACTACACAGCATAATAGGCATCCCATAACTACACAGCATAATAGGCATCACATAACTACACAGCATTATAGGCATCCCATAACTAGTCATTAATCAATGTTCAAATAGTTCAGTCACAAACACGACATAAACACCTTACTTAAATGTACACTTTAAAACATTTCACTTGGAAAAAGTCCAGTAAGTTTCAATATGGCTGACATGGAATTCTCCATCAACCCAATGATTTCTGCTCAATGTAAAACAATTATGAACTTAAATATTGAAGTTTGCCTTTGCAACACAGAGAGCTGAGTTGATCAAACAAGAGAGTATAATTTGCTGAGACTGACAACTTCAGAATACTCCGTTGGATGAAAATACATGTCTCATTAACATATTTCCCAGTGTGCTACCATTGAAATAACAGCCAAGTCTTGTCAATGTTGATATCCCCTGTAGGGTTGTGATTCATTGTGGTTAAATAAAAAGTAACTGTTAAGGTGCGTGAATGAGGACCCAAAAGCGAATTAACGTAAACAGAGCTTCTTTAATAACAAAACAAACGTAGGCTCAGATGGACCGGCAGATTCCGACAGGACAGGACAAGGTTGCAGCAAACATGACGATAGTCTGGTTCAGGCATGAAACACAAACAAGAATCCGACAAAGACAGAAACAAAACAGAGAGAGATATAGAGGACTAATCAAAGGGAAAAAGGGAACAGGTGGGAAAAGGGGTGACGAGGTAGTTAGGAGGAGACAAGGAACAGCTGGGGGAAAGAGGGGGAGAAAAGGTAACCTAATAACGACCAGCAGAGGGAGACAGGGTGAAGGGAAAGGACAGAAACAAGACACAACATGACAATACATGACAGTACCCCCCCACTCACCGAGCGCCTCCTGGCGCACTCGAGGAGGAAACCTGGCGGCAACGGAGGAAATCATCGATCAGCGCACGGTCCAGCACGTCCCGAGAGGGAACCCAACTCCTCTCCTCAGGACCGTACCCCTCCCAATCTACTAGGTACTGATGACCACGGCCCCGAGGACGCATGTCCAAAATCCTACGGACCCTGTAGATGGGTGCGCCCTCGACAAGGATGGGGGGGGGGGGGGGGGGGAAGACGAGCGGGGGCGCGAAGAACGGGCTTGACACAGGAGACATGGAAGACCGGGTGGATGCGACGAAGATATCGCGGAAGAAGAAGTCGAACTGCGACAGGATTAATGATCCGAGAAATACGGAACGGACCAATGAACCGCGGGGTCAACTTGCGAGAAGCGGTCTTAAGGGGAAGGTTCTGAGTGGAGAGCCAAACTCTCTGACCGCGACAATATCTAGGACTCTTAGTTCTACGCTTATTAGCAGCCCTCACAGTCTGCGCCCTATAACGGCAAAGTGCAGACCTGACCCTCTTCCAGGTGCGCTCGCAACGTTGGACAAAAGCCTGAGCGGAGGGGACGCTGGACTCGGCGAACTGAGATGAGAACAGCGGAGGCTGGTACCCGAGGCTACTCTGAAAAGGAGATAGCCCGGTCGCAGACGAAGGAAGCGAGTTGTGGGCGTATTCTGCCCAGGGGAGCTGTTCTGACCAAGACGCAGGGTTGCGAAAAGAAAGACTGCGTAAGATGCGACCAATAGTCTGATTGGCCCGTTCTGCTTGACCGTTAGACTGGGGGTGAAAGCCGGAAGAGAGACTGACGGAAGCCCCAATCAAACGGCAAAACTCCCTCCAAAATTGAGACGTGAATTGCGGACCTCTGTCCGAAACGACGTCTGACGGAAGGCCATGAATTCTGAAAACATTCTCGATGATGATTTGTGCCGTCTCTTTAGCAGAAGGAAGCTTAGCAAGGGGAATGAAATGAGCCGCCTTAGAGAACCTATCGACAACCGTAAGAATAACAGTCTTCCCCGCTGACGAAGGCAGTCCGGTGACAAAATCTAAGGCGATGTGAGACCACGGTCGAGAGGGAATGGGAAGCGGCCTGAGACGGCCGGCAGGAGGGGAGTTACCGGACTTAGTCTGCGCGCAGACCGAACAAGCAGCCACGAAACGACGCGTGTCATGCTCCCGGGTGGGCCACCAAAAACGCTGGCGAATGGAAGCAAGCGTACCCCGAACGCCAGGGTGGCCGGCTAACTTGGCAGAGTGAGCCCACTGAAGAACGGCCAGACGAGTAGGAACAGGAACGAAAAGAAGGTTCCTAGGACAAGCGCGCGGCGACGGAGTGTGAGTGAGTGCTTGCTTTACCTGCCTCTCAATTCCCCAGACAGTCAACCCGACAACACGCCCCTCAGGGAGAATCCCCTCGGGGTCAGTGGAGGCTACTGAAGAACTGAAGAGACGAGATAAAGCATCAGGCTTGGTGTTCTTAGAGCCCGGACGATAAGAAATCACGAACTCGAAACGAGCGAAAAACAGCGCCCAACGCGCCTGACGCGCATTAAGTCGTTTGGCAGAACGGATGTACTCAAGGTTCCTATGGTCAGTCCAAACGACAAAAGGAACGGTCGCCCCCTCCAACCACTGTCGCCATTCGCCTAGGGCTAAGCGGATGGCGAGCAGTTCGCGGTTTCCCACATCATAGTTACGTTCCGATGGCGACAGGCGATGAGAAAAATACGCGCATGGGTGGACCTTGTCGTCAGAGAGGGAGCGCTGAGAAAGAATGGCTCCCACGCCCACCTCTGACGCGTCAACCTCGACAACGAACTGTCTTGAGACGTCAGGTGTAACAAGGATAGGAGCGGATGTAAAACGATTCTTGAGGAGATCAAAAGCTCCCTGGGCGGAAACGGACCACTTAAAGCACGTCTTGACAGAAGTAAGGGCTGTGAGAGAAGCTGCCACCTGATCGAAATTACGGATGAAACGACGATAGAAGTTCGCGAAGCCGAGAAAGCGCTGCAGCTCGACGCGTGACTTAGGAACGGGCCAATCGATGACAGCTTGGACCTTAGCGGGATCCATCTTAATGCCTTCAGCGGAAATAACAGAACCGAGAAATGTGACGGAGGAGGCGTGAAAAGAGCACTTCTCAGCCTTCACAAAAAGACAATTCTCTAAAAGGCGCTGGAGGACACGTCGAACGTGCTGAACATGAATCTGGAGTGACGGTGAAAAAATCAGGATATCGTCAAGGTAAACGAAAACAAAGATGTTCAGCATGTCTCTCAGGACATCATTGACTAATGCCTGAAAGACAGCTGGAGCGTTATCGAGGCCGAAAGGAAGAACCCGGTATTCAAAGTGCCCTAACGGAGTGTTAAACGCCGTCTTCCACTCGTCCCCCTCCCTGATGCGCACGAGATGGTAAGCGTTACGAAGGTCCAACTTAGTGAAAAACCTGGCTCCCTGCAGGATCTCGAAGGCTGAAGACATAAGAGGAAGCGGATAACGATTCTTCACTGTTATGTCATTCAGCCCTCGATAATCTATGCAGGGGCGCAGGGACCCGTCCTTCTTCTTAACAAAAAAAAACCCCACTCCGGCGGGAGAGGAGGAGGGGACTATGGTACCGGCGGCAAGAGCTACAGACAAATAATCCTCGAGAGCCTTACGTTCGGGAGCCGACAGAGTGTATAGTCTACCCCGGGGGGGAGTGGTTCCCGGAAGGAGATCAATACTACAATCATACGACCGGTGTGGAGGAAGAGAGGTGGCCCTGGACCGACTGAACACCGTGCGCAGATCGTGATATTCCTCCGGCACCCCTGTCAAATCACCAGGCTCCTCCTGTGAAGAAGAGACAGAGGAAACAGGAGGGATAGCAGACATTAAACACTTCACATGACAAGAGACGTTCCAGGAGAGGATAGAATTACTAGACCAATTAATGGAAGGATTATGACAAACTAGCCAGGGATGGCCCAAAACAACAGGTGTAAAAGGTGAACGAAAAATTAAAAAAGAAATGGTTTCGCTATGATTACCAGAAACAGTGAGGGTTAAAGGTAGCGTCTCACGCTGAATCCTGGGGAGAGGACTACCATCCAGGGCGAACAAGGCCGTGGACTCCCTTAACTGTCTGAGAGGAATGTCATGTTCCCGAGCCCAGGTCTCGTCCATAAAACAGCCCTCCGCCCCAGAGTCTATTAAGGCACTGCAGGAAGCTGACGAACCGGTCCAGCGTAGATGGACCGACAAGGTAGTGCAGGATCTTGAAGGAGAGACAGGAGTAGTAGCGCTCACCAGTAGCCCTCCGCTTACTGATGAGCTCTGGCTTTTACTGGACATGAAGTGACAAAATGACCAGCAGAACCGCAATAGAGACAGAGGCGGTTGGTGATTCTCCGTTCCCTCTCCTTAGTCGAGATGCGGATACCTCCCAGCTGCATAGGCTCAGCACCCGAGCCGGCAGAGGAAGATGGTAGTGATGCGGAGAGGGGGGCAACGGAGAACGCGAGCTCCTTTCCACGAGCTCGGTGACGAAGATCAACCCGTCGCTCAATGCGAATAGCGAGTTCAATCAAGGAATCCACGCTGGAAGGAACCTCCCGGGAGAGAATCTCATCCTTTACCTCTGCGCGGAGACCCTCCAGAAAACGAGCGAGCAAAGCCGGCTCGTTCCAGCCACTGGAGGCAGCAAGAGTGCGAAACTCAATAGAGTAGTCTGTTATGGATCGATTACCTTGACATAGGGAAGACAGGACCCTGGAAGCCTCCTCCCCAAAAACAGATCGATCAAAAACCCGTATCATCTCCTCCTTAAAGTCCTGATACTGGTTAGTACACTCAGCCCTTGCCTCCCAGATTGCCGTGCCCCACTCACGAGCCCGTCCAGTAAGGAGAGATATGACGTAGGCGACACGAGCAGTGCTCCTGGAGTAAGTGTTGGGCTGGAGAGAAAACACAATATCACACTGGGTGAGGAACGAGCGGCATTCAGTGGGCTCCCCAGAGTAACACGGTGGGTTATTGATTCTGGGCTCCGGAGATTCGAAAGCCCTGGGAGTGGCCGGTGGATCGAGGCGGAGATGGTGAACCTGTTCTGTGAGGTTGGAGACTTGGGTGGCCAGGGTCTCAACGGCATGTCGAGCAGCAGACAATTCCTGCTTGTGTCTGCCTAGCATCGCTCCCTGGATCTCGACGGCTGAGTGGAGAGGATCCGAAGTCGCTGGGTCCATTCTTGGTCGGATTCTTCTGTTAAGGTGCGTGAATGAGGACCCAAAAGCGAATTAACGTAAACAGAGCTTCTTTAATAACAAAACAAACGTAGGCTCAGATGGACCGGCAGATTCCGACAGGACAGGACAAGGTTGCAGCAAACATGACGATAGTCTGGTTCAGGCATGAAACACAAACAAGAATCCGACAAAGACAGAAACAAAACAGAGAGAGATATAGAGGACTAATCAGAGGGAAAAAGGGAACAGGTGGGAAAAGGGGTGACGAGGTAGTTAGGAGGAGACAAGGAACAGCTGGGGGAAAGAGGGGGAGAAAAGGTAACCTAATAACGACCAGCAGAGGGAGACAGGGTGAAGGGAAAGGACAGAAACAAGACACAACATGACAATACATGACAGTAACAGATTTGGTTTCACTCCCTGTTTCGGCAGCCTCCCTGAATCTCCATCCGACACTCTAAAATGTAGATGACTGTTTTTATCAAATTCTCTTCTTACCAATAATAAACAAATGGTTCACCAGATGTGTCAGTTGTGTTCGATCTGATCAAATGCCACTTGTCAAAACAACAGGGTTTTTGGTGCATATGCAGTTGATAATGTGTTAAAATACAAGTCATCTGAGTACATTAGCTTTTCAGAGGATCACAAACTGTTTCTGCATATTGACTATTGATTAAAAATAATAATAATTGTACTATAAATGGAACTAACAGAAATCGTGAAAACGGGTTTGCCCTGTCTACACTAGTGAGATTGTTGTATCTGTTTATCTGGTCTGTGGCTACTCAGGCCAGTTTTCATAGAAGCCACAGTCTTGTCGTGCCTGGAGAAATATTTATAACATTCCATTCCATTTCAACATGATACTGATACAAGAGATTGACAAAACAGCGTTGCGTTTCCCTTTAAGTTGCAGCAGTATCAGTTAGGTAGCAGGGCAGTAGCAGTTAGGTAGCAGGGCAGTAGCAGGGCAGTAGCAGTTAGGAAGCAGGACAGTAGCAGGGCAGTAGCAGTTAGGTAGCAGGACAGTAGGTAGTGGGGCAACAGCAGTTAGGTAGGGGGGCAGTAGCAGTTAGGTAGTGGGGCAGCAGCAGTTAGGTAGGGGGGCTGCAGCAGTTAGGTAGAGGGGCTGCAGCAGTTAGGTAGGGGGTAGCAGCAGTTAGGTAGGGGGGCAGCAGCAGTTAGGTAGTGGGGCAGCAGCAGTTAGGTAGGGGGGCAGCAGCAGTTAGGTAGGGGGGCAGCAGCAGTTAGGTAGGGGGTAGCAGCAGTTAGGTAGGGGATAGCAGCAGTTAGGTAGGGGGCAGTAGTAGTTAGGTAGGGGGGCAGCAGCAGTTAGGTAGGGGGGCAGCAGCAGTTAGGTAGGGGGTAGCAGCAGTTAGGTAGGGGGGCAGCAGCAGTTAGGTAGCAGGGCTGCAGCAGTTAGGTAGGGGGGCAGCAGCAGTTAGGTAGGGGGGCAGCAGCAGTTAGGTAGGGGGGCAGCAGCAGTTAGGTAGGGGGCAGTAGCAGTTAGGTAGGGGGGCAGCAGCAGTTAGGTAGTGGGGCAGCAGCAGTTAGGTAGGGGGTAGCAGCAGTTAGGTAGGGGGCAGTAGCAGTTAGGTAGGGGGTAGCAGCAGTTAGGTAGGGGGCAGTAGCAGTTAGGTAGGGGGTAGCAGCAGTTAGGTAGGGGGCAGTAGCAGTTAGGTAGGGGGTAGCAGCAGTTAGGTAGGGGATAGCAGCAGTTAGGTAGGGGGCAGTAGCAGTTAGGTAGGGGGTAGCAGCAGTTAGGTAGGGGGCAGTAGCAGTTAGGTAGGGGGTAGCAGCAGTTAGGTAGGGGATAGCAGCAGTTAGGTAGGGGGGCAGCAGCAGTTAGGTAGGGGGGCAGCAGCAGTTAGGTAGGGGGGCAGCAGCAGTTAGGTAGGGGGTAGCAGCAGTTAGGTAGGGGGGTAGCAGCAGTTAGGTAGGGGGGTAGCAGCAGTTAGGTAGGGGGTAGCAGCAGTTAGGTAGCAGGGCTGCAGCAGTTAGGTAGGGGGGCAGCAGCAGTTAGGTAGGGGGGCAGCAGCAGTTAGGTAGCAGGGCTGCAGCAGTTAGGTAGGGGGTAGCAGCAGTTAGGTAGGGGGGCAGCAGCAGTTAGGTAGGGGGTAGCAGCAGTTAGGTAGGGGATAGCAGCAGTTAGGTAGGGGGGCAGCAGCAGTTAGGTAGTGGGGCAGCAGCAGTTAGGTAGGGGGGCAGCAGCAGTTAGGTAGGGGGGCAGCAGCAGTTAGGTAGTGGGGCAGCAGTAGTTAGGTAGGGGGTAGCAGCAGTTAGGTAGCAGGGCTGCAGCAGTTAGGTAGGGGGTAGCAGCAGTTAGGTAGGGGGCAGTAGCAGTTAGGTAGGGGGTAGCAGCAGTTAGGTAGGGGGTAGCAGCAGTTAGGTAGCAGGGCTGCAGCAGTTAGGTAGGGGGTAGCAGCAGCAGTTAGGTAGGGGGGCAGCAGCAGTTAGGTAGGGGGGCAGTAGCAGTTAGGTAGGGGGGCAGCAGCAGTTAGGTAGGGGGCAGTATCAGTTTGGTAATGGGGTCTTTCACTTATCCATAAATTGTCTGTATTTACCCTAACCATTAAAAAATAACAAGAAAAGCCTTTCTTGGTCCAGCCTCCCTTCAACTCTTTGATATACGGGGCAGCAGGGTAGCCTAGTGTTTAGAGCGTTGGACTAGCAATTTGGTAGCAGGGCAGCAATTTGGTAGCAGGGCAGCATGACATCTACTTAATGGTTGCAAAATCCCCGAGCTGACAAGGTACAAATCTGTTGTTCAGCCCTTGATCAAGGCAATTAACTCACTGTTCCTAGGCCGTCATTGAAAATAAGAATTTGTTCTTCACTGACCTGCCTAGTAAAATTAAGGTAAAATTAAAAATAAAAAAATACAGGTGGAACAGGAAGCCATCATTGCTTTTAAAGCTGTGTGCAGGGCTATTAAAGCGCAAAGCCCTGCAATGGGACGATTGAAGTTTGATGTAAAATCGCAACTTATACTGTAGATCTACAGAGACATCATGAGAGCCACTGCAGCCATCCTATTGGTCCTCTGTCTCCTGGCCGTCAGTCACGGTAAATTACCATAATCTGAAACATGCTTGGTCAACTTGGAATTGATCAAGATTTTATTGGTGCAATCTACCCATATGTCTTTGTCTCCATAGCATGGGACTGTCAGGAGGTAGTAAACATCAAGAATCTGATGCAGATCGATGCAGGACTGGGACAAGTGGTTGCAACAGACACAAGTCAAATCCCCTACTACCTGGTAGGTGATGAATGGATCCGCCTGCCTGGTTCCCTGAAGCATATCACTGTAGGACCAGCAGGGATCTGGGGTGTCAACAAAGCAGACTTAATCTACAAGTTTGTGGCCGGTAAATGGGTGCAAGCTGCAGGTTAGTGGAGAGCATTACTCAATATTTATCCAGAGGACACCTGCTTCTTAGCCTTCCTGATATCATAAGGGTGTTGAAAAAATGATGTTTTACAATTTTAACATGTAAGTCATTTGGCAGAATTCACAGATACGTGCTCCCGTTTGCTTGTCTGTCCATCTGTCTTTGTTGTCTTCAGGCTTTCTGAAGCAGGTGGATGCTGGAGGTGTTCAGTTTATTGTTGGACGATACTCCATACTGTCGGACTCGCACAAGGGACCAGACACCCCTTCCATGGACAAGAGTGCCAGGAAGTGTGAAGAACTACAGTTGTGGACCCTTTGGCTGCTGGGCAATCAACAAGAATGATGTTATCTACTTAATGAGTGTCAGATCTGGGAAAGAGTGTGAGTGCTGGAGTAGAGTAGTAGAGGTTGGAGAGTGTCAGTTATTCTAAAACTGTTTCATATTATGACTGTTGAAATTGTCCTAAAACCCTGAGTGAATCTGTTTGTTTCCAGCTGAATCAAGACTGCCTAAACAACGGGTGGAGTCCCATTGACAGCAAGCTTTTTGTGATTGAGGTGGAAACTGATGGTAGTGGGGTCAACTTTTGGGGTGATGTTTAAACTAGGTAAGGTTGTGTTAGGTTCTGAACAAACAGAGTAAAAACTCACGAAAAGCTCAAACTAAGTTCATTCACCCACTGGTCCTCCCACTAGCCGGAATCAACTCCTTGCACATCTAGACAGCCAATACATCTCTGTTGCTAGTCAAGAACTTGTTTGGTTCCTCTCACTGGTGTAGTCATGGCCCCGCTTGACGCTAAAACCTTTGTGGTCTGTTCCTTCTCACTCCATCTGACCTGTGACCTGGGCCGAATTCCTCTCTCCTCCTTAATCCACGCCTGTCCTCCCTTATCTGTGACTGAAACCAGACATTTGCCCTGTGCTTCCCCCCTTAGGATCCATGAGATTCAACAATAACATGTTTGGACAGAATGAAATCTTTCTTCATTCCCATGTCTCAGTCAACAACTTTCCAAACACCTACAGTACCAGTCAAAAGTTAGGACACATCTACTCATTCAAGGGTTTTTCTTTAGTTGAACTATTTTCTACATTGTAGAATAATAGTGAAGACATCAAAACTGTGAAATGACACATATGGAATCATGTAGTTGCCAAAAAAGTGTTAAACAAATCAAAATATATTTAATATTTTAGATTCTTCAAAGTAGTATCACATAGTGATCCAAGATGGCAACCCGCCTCACCCAATGTGATACGGATCCGCTATTGCTTTTAGACAGCTAGAACCTCCATCAGAAGCTAGCCATCAGATGCTAATCAGCTAATTAGCTACTAGCTAGTTAGTCATTGTTAGCCACTGCTAGCGGCCTTTACCTCTAGCTCAGACACCAGCCGCTTTTACCTTGGATAATACCCGCCAGTCTGCTCAGTGCGATATCAACCCTGAGAATATTGGACTGCTCACCATTACTCCAGATTACTCCATTACTGGACCATTACTCCAGATCACCACAGCTAGCTAGCTGCTACCGACTGGCCCAGCCCCGAAGCTAGCCTTTGAGCCAGGCCCATCTCCCGGCCTGCTCAGTAGACCCTATGATCACTCGACTACACAGCTGATGCCCCCCCGACTCTTCACTAGCAAAACTAGAAGCCACTACATCGCTGGATTCCTGCCGTAAGCTCTGAACCTTTGCATCGGATCATCGCAACTAGCTAGCTGCTACCGAGTGGCTATAGTGGCTAACGCCCTTGTCCCGAAGCTAGCACCAGTTAGCCCTGAGCCAGGGGCATCTCCTGGCTAGCAAACAAAATTACTCCAGCGACAATACCTCTTTTGCCAATTGGCCTGGACCCTTTGTCGACACGGAGCCCCGCCGATCCATCACGTCTGGTCTGCCGACGTAATTTTGTCCGATGTTCCCTCAACCGGCCCTTGTCGGACATCGGTGAAGACGCTTCTGCTAGCCCTGGCCTGCTAACCTTTATGAACGCCGTGTCTCCCGCTTGCTAGCGTAGTAACGACTTCCCTGTTTCATTTATTGCTGTTCACTGGACCCTATGATGCCTGGCTCCATAGCTGATGCCTGCTGGACTGTTCATTAATCACGGTACTCCATTTTGTTTATCTTTAGGCCCCAGACTTCAAACTCAGGCCCTGTGTGTAGTTAACTGACCCTCTCTGCCCATTCATCGCCATTTTACCTGTTGTTGTTGTCTTAGCTGATTGGCTGTTGCTGTCTTACCCGTTGTTGTCTTAGCTTACTCTCCCAATCAACAACTGTGATTGCTTTATGCCTCGCTTTAAGTCTCTCTCTAATGTCCATATGGCTTTTATACTGTTGTTTAGGGTAGTTAACATTGTTTTATTTTACTGCGGAGCTAGCACCTCCAGAGATGCAACTTCTCTTATTGTCACTCAATGCCTAGGTTTACCTCCACGGTTCCCACACCCTATCAAACCCCTGTCTGTACATTATGCCCTGAATCTTTTCTACCATGCCCATAAATCTGCTCCTTTTATTCTCTGTCCCCAACGCAATAGACGACCAGATTTGATAGCCTTTAGATGTAAATCAAATCAAAATCAAATCAAATGTATTTATATAGCCCTTCTTACATCAGCTGATATCTCAAAGTGCTGTACAGAAACTCATTCTAAAACCCCAAACAGCAAGCAATGCAGGTGTAGAAGCACGGTGGCTAGGAACAACTCCCTAGAAAGGCCAAAACCTAGGAAGAAACCTAGAGAGGAACCAGGCTATGAGGGGTGGCCAGTCCTCTTCTGGCTGTGCCGGCTGGAGATTATAACAGAACATGGCCAAGATGTTCAAATGTTCATAAATTACAAGCATGGTCAAATAATAATAATCACAGTAGTTGTCGAGGGTGCAACAGGTCAGCACCTCAGGAGTAAATGTCAGTTGGCTTTTCATAGCCGATCATTGAGAGTATCTCTACCGGTCCTGCTGTCTCTTGAGAGTTGAAAACAGCAGGTCTGGGACAGGTAGCACGTCTAGTGAACAGGTCAGGGTTTCATAGCCGCAGGCAGAACAGTTGAAACTGGAACAGCAGCACGGCCAGGTGGACTGGGGACAGCAAGGAGTCATCATGCCAGGTTGTCCTGAGGCATGGTCCTAGGGCTCAGGTTCTCCGAGAGAGAGAAAGAAAGAAAGAAAGAAAGAAAGAAAGAGAGAATTAGAGAGAGCATACTTAAATTCACAATACTCCAGATATAACAGACTAACCCTAGCCCTCCGACACAAACTTCTGCAGCATCAATACTGGAGGCTGAGACAGGTGGGCTCAGGAGACACTATGGCCCCATCCGATGATACCCCCGGACAGGGCCAAACAAGCAGGGTATATTTGCCAAAGCACAGCCCCCACAACACTAGAGGGATATCTTCAACCACCAACTTACTATCCTGAGACAAGGCCGAGTATAGCCCACAAAGATATCCGCCACGGCACAACCCAAGGGGGGGCGCCAACCCAGACAGGAAGACCACGTCAGTGACTCAACCCACTCAAGTGACGCACCCCTCCTAGGGATGGCATGGAAGAGCACCAGTAGGCCAGTGACTCAGCCCCTGTAATAGGGTTAGAGGCAGAGAATCTCAGTGGAAAGAGGGGAACCGGCCAGGCAGAGACAGCAAGGGCGGTTCGTTGCTCCAGAGCCTTTCCGTTCACCTTCACACTCCTGGGCCAGACTACACTCAATCATAGGACCTACTGAAGAGATGAGTCTTGAATAAAGACGTAAAGGTTGAGACCGAGTCTGCGTCTCTCACATGGGCAAGCAGACCATTCCATAAAAATGGAGCTCAATAGGAGAAAGCCCTGTCTCCAGCTGTTTGCTTAGAAATTCTAGGGACAATTAGGAGGCCTGCGTCTTGTGACCATGGCGTACGTGTAGGTATGTACGGCAGGACCAAATCAGAGAGATAGGTAGGAACAAGCCCATGTAATGCTTTGTAGGTTAGCAGTAAAATCTAAAAATCAGCCCTTGCCTTAACAGGAAACCAGTGTAGGGAGGCTAGCACTGGAGTAATGTGATCACATTTTTTGGTTCTAGTCAAGATTCTAGCAGCAGTGTTTAGCAATAACTGAAGTCTATTTAGTGCTTTATCCAGGTTGACGGAATGTAGAGCATTGCAGTAGTCTAACCTAGAAGTGACAAACGCATGGATTAATTTGATCTGCATCGTTTTTGTACAGAAAGTTAGATTTTTTGCAATGTTACGTAAAAAAGCTGTCCTTGAAACAGTCTTAATATGTTCTTCAAAAGAAAGACCAGGGTCCAGAGTAACGCCGTGGTCCTTCACAGTTTTATTTGAGACGACGGTACAACCATCAAGATGTTTGTTGTGTTCCAACAGAAGATCTCTTTGTTTCATGGGACCTAGAACTTGCATCTCTGTTTTGTCCAAGTTTAAAAGTAAAAATTTGCCGCCATCCACTTCCTATGTCTGAAACACAGGCTTCCAGGGAGGGCAATTTTAGGGCTTCACCACGTTTCATCGAAATGTACAGCTGTGTATCGTCCGCATAGCAGTGTTAACATTATGTTTCCGAATGACATCACCAAGAGGTAAAATATATAGTGAAAACAATAGTTTTTTTTTTTTTTTGTACCCTTCCCCAGATCTGTGCCTCGACACAATCCTGTCTCAGAGCTCTAAGGACAATTCCTTCGACCTCATGGCTTGGTTTTTGCTCTGACATGCACTGTCAACTGTGGGACCTTATATTGACATGTGTGTGCCTTTCCAAATTATGTCCCATCAATTGAGGATCTGAATACTTACGTAAATAAGACATTTCAGTTTTTTATTTGTAATAAATGTATGGAAAAGTCTAAAAACCTGTTTTTGCTTTGTCATTATGGGGAATTGTGTGAATATCGATGAGGGGTAAAAAAAACAATTTAATCCATTTTAGAATAAGGCTGTAACGTAACAAAATTTGGAAAAAGTAATGGGGAAAGTAATCAGAACTGATGGTGTTCGGAGATAGATGGGAGGGGTTGAGTAGAGCTGAAGGATGGGACAAATCTAACAAAAGATAACTATTGTAAAATATACTTTGTCCATTAAATGTATGTAGTATGTATAAGCTGGAAGTAGAAGCCCATTTGATGATATCCATTTGTTTACTCCAATTAGAAGCGTGATGGTAGGTTTAGTGTAAAATATACATATATTTGAAAAACATATGTGGGGGATTGGAAATTATGCAGACAATTACATTGTATCTGCAATTTTAAAGCTAATCTACCCACTAAATAAAAACAATAAAAACATCTATGTCCCTCCCACTTCTAAAACCAAAGTTGCGCCCCTGACTCTTATCCTTAATGTACATGCTTTGTGAAGTGCTTTGCACAAACATTTAAAGAAATAAATAACATCAGGAAGATATAATCAAATCTAAACTCATAATAGACTCATGAGGGAATGTGAAGACACTGTACGGTAGAATAAAGCTACAGTTTGGGATAAAAACAACTAAATGGCCTCTTGTTTTGGTAAATGGATGAGGGATGGGGTAAGAGAAATATAGCCACTCTCAAATTCATAGATGGAACTTTAGATATAAGGACAGACAGATGAGAACAAAATTGTTATTCTTTAAACATGTTTTATAAAGCTATTCATTGTTTGTTTACAATAATATTGTTGACAAACAATTTAGTGAAAGTTTACATGTTTTATTCTGTTTTAAGCTCATGAGGCATTTAAAAGTTATATTTTTCGAAAATCAATCTATATATAAATTAGGAAAGTTCAACAATGAAACAAAACCCAGCTTTAAACAGGCTTATTCGCCCAACATCAGTGCCCAACCTCACTAATGCTCTTGTGGCTGAACATCTAGAGGAAAGCCTTCCTTGGTGAGTGGAGGCTGTTATAGCAGCAAAGGGGGGCAACTCTATATTAATGTTAATGATTTTGGAATGAGATGTACTTTCCTTTTGGTCATGTAGTGTACGTTTTTAAAGAAAATAACAATTTAAATAAAAAATTACTTAAGTTACAAAATTGAAAATACATTCGTCCTCCAATGAGGGGGGTGGTAGGGGTAAAAAAATGCGTTACACTCAGTCTGGTACAGTGTAAACATTACATGGGTCCTCCTATAACACTTAGCAACCTTATCAAACAGCACTACAAATACGCCACCTGCCAAGGACAGTAGGTGAGAGAAATAAGCTTGTTGTGTGTATAGAACATTTCTGGGATCTTGTATTTCAGCTCATAAAACTAAAAAATATTTTGCATGTTGCGTTTCATATTTTTGTTTAGTGGATAATATTGTTGTGTGTCTGTGTATGGGAGAGGGTGGGGTTATATCCTCCTCTTAACTTTTTATTGGAACAGGTTGTTTGTCAAATATAAAAAGCTCATTAATAATTATTTCATGGGGGTTGAAAGCTGTTTGCAGGGCTATATAAGAGGGACAAGTCTGTGTTCAACCAAACTGCAACCAAACGTATACCGTCACTCTACAGAGACATCATGAGAACCACTGCAGCCGTCCTATTGGTCCTCTGTCTTCTGACCATCAGTCATGGTAAGTTACCATCATCTGAAAAATATTTTTATAGGCAGCTCTACGTTAAACTTGGAATGGATCATGAAGTTGGCTCCATGATTTCATCCTCCTTTTTGCTGGTTTACTCTATGTGTCTTTGATCTGGTGTCTCCATAGCCTGGGACTGATAGTGGCTAATAGCCTGGGACTGATAGTGGCTAATAGCCTGGGACTGATAGTGGCTAATAGCCTGGGACTGATAGTGGCTAATAGCCTGGGACTGATAGTGGCTAATAGCCTGGGACTGATAGTGGCTAATAGCCTGGGACTGATAGTGGCTAATAGCCTGGGACTGATAGTGTCTAATAGCCTGGGACTGATAGTGGCTAATAGCCTGGGACTGATAGTGGCTAATAGCCTGGGACTGATAGTGGCTAATAGCCTGGGACTGTCAGATTGTAGTGGCTATCAAGAATCTGATGCAGATAGATGCAGGACTGGGGCAAGTGGTTGCTACGGACACAAGTCAAACCCCCTACTACCTGGTAGGTAATGAATGGATCCGCCTGCCTGGTTCCCTGAGGCATATCACTGTAGGACCAACAGGGATCTGGGGTGTCAGCAACGGAAACCTCATGTTCAAGTATGTGGCCGGTAACTGGGCTCGATTTGCAAGTAAGTGGAGAACATTACTAAATTATGAACCCAGAGAACACCTACTTCTTAGCTTCTTGATTACCATCAGGGTAAATTATACATGTTAACATTATGCCATTGTAGGTCATTTGGAAGTACCCACAGACTCCTTGTTTGCTTGTCTGTCTCTGTCTTTGTGATCTTCAGCCGGTGTAAAGCAGCTGGATGCTGGAGGGGACCAGTTTGTTGTGGTGGCCAACATGGACTATGTAACAGGGTGTCTTTCAAGAAGTGCCTCACTTGGCTTCATGGGTGCTGACTCATCCCTTCGAGGGATAAGGTTGCCAGGAGCTGTGAAGTATTCTAGTTGCGGACATTTTGGCTGCTGGGCAGTCAACAAGAATGATGATATCTACTTAATGAGTGTAAGATCTGGGAAAGAGTGGGAGAGCTGGAGCAGAGTAGTAGAGGTTGGAGAGTGTCAGTTATTCTAAAACTGTTTCATATTATGACTGTTGAAATTGTCCTAAAACCCTGATTGAATCTGTTCCAGTTGAATCAAGACTGCCAAAACAACGGGTGGAGACACATTGATGGCAAGCTTTCCATGATTGAGGTGGCAACTGATGGTAGTGTCTTTGGGGTCAACTCTGCATGCCAAGTTTATACCAGGTAAGGTTGCAACTTAAATTTGTGTATGGTTCCACCCTTTCCCCCTCAACATTATTAACTTGAAAATAACTTATAACAATAATGATATACCTTTATGAATAACTCTGGTCCTTACAGTACATGCTTTGTGAAGCGCTTTACACAAAAATTAAAACAGATGTATAAATAAAATCTGGTAAATATAAATCAGATCTAAATGTATAAGACTTATAAAGAAATGTGTACACAGTGTACAGTAAAATTAGCAAAGGTTGGGTATCCTTTAAAGCTACAGTTTGGGATTTAAAAAAACTACTTGGCCATCCCACCACTTGTTTTGGTAAACAGATGAGGTATGTAGCTAGAGAAATATAACCACTCTCAAATTCATACATGGGGCTACGGATTCAATCAATATGGATCCATGAGAAAAAATGTTTTTTTTTTTAAACAACACATTTTTTTTAAATAACATTGTTTAGAACAATTGAATAAAAACATACATTTTGGCTTCTGATGCGGTTGTGTTAAGCTCAAGAGTCATAAGTTATATTCTTTCAAATCAATAGCTATATTCAATTATTGAAGTCCAAAAAATGTTTTATAAACTTTGAACGCAAACCCCACCCCTTTCTTCAACACAGAGACGGCATCACAGCCAGTAAACCAGAGGGCACTGGATGGAGCAATGTCCCAATGTGCATGCCAATGAAGCACGTGACCTACGATCTGGGCCGTCTTTGGGTCATCTCCAATTCTGGCTTCACCATGGTGTGCACACATTAGCCTCTCCTCTGCATCTGAAGGACGTTCGGGATCTGACAAGCTCACTTGCTAACTCATTGATCTCTCTGTCTGGAACAATCTCAATTCTCAACAATAATTCACAAGAATCCTTCACTCTAAAACCTATTGCTCTAACTATATTTTCAGTACTTTATCTCTATAAAAAATAAACACTGATCTTAATGATATTATAAAGAATTTATCAATGATGTTTTCTTACACAATTTGACAAGCAACAGCGTTATAAAAGTGTATTATTGATCAACACTTCAATTGAGCTTTGCCATGGCTGCTATTTGATCGTAGTGTAAACTTGGGCACGGTCACAATCCACATGGGTTTTGCTGTGCTTCAGAGGTCATCAATAGGATTGAATGGAATCCTGGTCATTATATAATAATTTCCTGCAAATAAAGCATTCATTTTGAAACTCACTTTAGTGTGTTTGAAATCATATTGAACATGGGGGATTTAAGGTTGCTCTGCAAAGATCTGTTTTGTGAATCTTCTTACTTAGAAAGTTTAATAAGACTACAGTGCTACAGTGCTACAGTGTGCAGGAACTGGTGAACCTTTAGTTCCCTGATGCATAGCTTGATTGACAGGTGCCTTATGGATGTAGTGCCAGGTACATATTTGACAACACCTTTTACAGTGTGCTCTATTAAAGATGTGTAACTACCCATTACATTACTCTCTGAGGCAAATGTATAATTTATTATTAACAAATGACTAGTTGCCTAGAATGTAAACATATTGTGGAAACTCTTTGTAGACCATATTGCTCTGTAAATAGCCTGACTAATCCCCCCCCCCCCCCCCCCCCCCCCCTCACTCTGTAGTGACTTCTTAGTCGACTTCCCCTTTTGTCTAACAAGCCGCCATGCCAGTTTAGCCCACTAGGGCACATTCCCCTATCATTTCTTGTAACCACAATCACCTTGTTTGTTTGTTTGTTTATGAATTTCTGTGAATTACTTAGTTAGTAATAAATAAATGATTTAAGACAATTGATGTATGGATGACTCATAGTGAAGACTGGGTTTGTGCAGATAACCAACAATTTACGATGTTTGGAATGAGACTAACGTGAGGTAAAATAAATAATTCATTAATTCGAAGACTAATTGGTCAGATAAAATATCTGAAAAGTTATTTTAGGAAATGATAACTTTGTAATCTGAATATTTTTCCTTGGTGCCCCAACTTCCTAGTAATTACAATGATTCAATGATCAATGATTAATCAGTCTAATCATGTAATACTAATTACAAAGAATCTTTGATAAAAACTATACGTCTTCAGTTAATGATTGTAAAGACACGACAACAGTATAAGTCTGGTTGTACACTAGACTTCAATTATCCCCTTGAAGGACTTTGCACTTTTTAGACCTGCACACAACTTTGACTCGTGATGGCTTCCTGTTTCACCTGTTCAATGAAGACTTGGTATCCGGGAGAGAGGAGGGTTGTGTAATGTCACCTGGTGATGAAGCACTTTTTTCTTTTCACGTTTTCTGTGTTTACATGTTCTGAATACGTTTTCTGTGTTTCATGTTCTGAATACGTTTTCTGTGTTTACATGTTCTGAATACGTTTTCTGTGTTTACATGTTCTGAATACGTTTTCTGTGTTTACATGTTCTGAATACGTTTTCTGTGTTTCATGTTCTGAATACGTTTTCTGTGTTTACATGTTCTGAATACGTTTTCTGTGTTTACATGTTCTGAATACGTTTTCTGTGTTTACATGTTCTGAATACGTTTTCTGTGTTTACATGTTCTGAATACGTTTTCTGTGTTTACATGTTCTGAATACGTTTGCTGTGTTTACATGTTCTGAATACGTTTTCTGTGTTTACATGTTCTGAATACGTTTTCTGTGTTTACATGTTCTGAATACGTTTGCTGTGTTTCATGTTCTGAATACGTTTTCTGTGTTTACATGTTCTGAATACGTTTTCTGTGTTTACATGTTCTGAATACGTTTTCTGTGTTTCATGTTCTGAATACATTTTCTGTGTTTACATGTTCAGAATACGTTTTCTGTGTTTACATGTTCTGAATACGTTTTCTGTGTTTACATGTTCTGAATACGTTTTCTGTGTTTCATGTTCTGAATACGTTTTCTGTGTTTACATGTTCTGAATACGTTTTCTGTGTTTACATGTTCTGAATACGTTTTCTGTGTTTACATGTTCTGAATACGTTTTCTGTGTTTACATGTTCTGAATACGTTTTCTGTGTTTACATGTTCTGAATACGTTTTCTGTGTTTACATGTTCTGAATACGTTTGCTGTGTTTACATGTTCTGAATACGTTTTCTGTGTTTACATGTTCTGAATACGTTTTCTGTGTTTACATGTTCTGAATACGTTTGCTGTGTTTACATGTTCTGAATACGTTTTCTGTGTTTACATGTTGAAATAGTGCCTATAGAAAGTCTACACCCCTTGCATTTCTTCACATTTTATTGTTTTACAAAGTGTGATTAAAATGCTTTTTTTAAAATGACATTTTTGTAATTTAAAAAAAATAACAAGGTAAATGAATGAAAAATAAAACACTAATGACCCTGATTAGATAAGTATTCAATCCTCTTAGTCAATAGATGGTAGAAGCACCTTTGTCAGTGATTACAAATGTCTTTCTGTGTAAGTCTCATAAGAGCTTTATACACCTGGATTGTGCAATATTTGCCCATATTTGTGATAAAAGGTGTTGTCAAGGTGTTGGGGATCATGGCTAGACAGCAATTTTCTTGCCATAGATTTTGAACAGATTTAAGTCAACCTCTAGCTTGGCCACTCAGGAACATTAACTGTCATCTTGGCAAGCAACTCCAGTGTAGATGTGGCTTTGTGTTGTAGGTTATTGTTCTGCTGAAAGGTGAATTCCTCTTCTGTTGACTGGTGTAAAACAGACTGAAACAGATTTGGCCTGAGATTAGCTCCATCCCAATGTACATGCAAAAACACAGCAAGAAAAAAAAATATTAAAACAAACAATTCAAAAAATTAACTGCAATAGAGAACGCTGGCAAATATGATAATGATGGGCGTGGTCAGACCAGCTTGACCAACATAGACGAGCATGGACCAGCTTGGTCCTCAGCATACCAGCATCACCATTATTATGTGTGTCCAAAACACAGTGAAGGCTGGTCACCAGGGTCCAAAACACAGCGAAGGCTGGTCACCAGGGTCCAAAACACAGTGAAGGCTGGTCACCAGGGTCCAAAACACAGCGAAGGCTGGTCCAGTTCTATGTGGAATCAAAAAGGGTTCTCTGAAGGGGATAGCCGAAGAACCCTTTTGGAACCTTTTTTGTATGGATGAATTGATCAATGAATGAACCTATTTCAAGGCTGTGATCATGAAGATCCCACCAGCATGCTGTTGGACAAAATCCATTAATGTGTAGAGAATCAAGATCACCAGCGGGCTGGAGTTCCTTTTGTATTACATTTAGTATCCAGTTTTTCTCCATTAACCTGGTAGTATGAACAGTGGGAGCTTTACACTTTCTTCAATTGGCAAACACACTTTCCCAGGATTTGGAAAAAGTGGATTTGTACAGAATTCTAATCATGAAAAAAAAAACAGTCAGCCAAGATAAATAAGGAAACACTTCAAGACAGCCTTGGAACGCATTTGTTTTCTCAAGGTGTTGTTTCATCTGACCATGCACGGTAGGAGCACTCTTGGCAGCCATGTTAACTTTAAGAAGAAAATTGAAATAGGAATAATCCTTGCCACCACACCCTTCTAGATGACCTGTGACTAAAGCAGCGTTTCCCAAAATCGGTCCTGGGGACGGACCCAAGGGGTGCACGTTTTGGTTTTTGCCCTAGCACTACACAGCTAATTCAAATAATTAAAGCTTGATGATAAGTTCATTATTTGAATCAGCTGTGTATTGGTTGGACAAAAATCCAAAAAACGTGCACCCGTTGGGGTCCCCAAGACCAGGTTTGGGAAAAGCTGGACTAAAGACTATAGTGCAGGGGTAGGCAACCCAGGTCCTGGAATGCTGCAGGGGACTCATTTATCAACCGTGCTTAGGCACAAATCTGTGCGTAAACCATGAATTTCCACTCAGAAAATGTGTGTAAACTTACAAACAACCATGACCATGCTTATGCACGGTGCCAAGTGGTGGGACAAGGGAGATGCTTGGCAAACATATATTTTCCCATTCTACGCTGAAAATGTGTGAAATATTGACAATAATTAAATCATTTTTCAATGTAAATATATTTCCACTGTGAATTCATGCAACACATATATATAATTTCACCACATCAGTGCATTAGTTATGATAATAATCCATAGAAAGTACTGTCATTTTTGAAATTAGAGGCAGGTGTGAAAGTGAAACCATTGTGTAAATACTATAAAAGACTGAGATAATGGGAGATCCAATGAGACTAAGATAATGGGAGATACAATGAGAGACTGAGATAATGGGCGATCCAATGAGAGACGGAGATAATGGGCGATCCAATAGGAGACTGAGATAATGGGTGATCCAATGAGAGAGGCTGATCTTGTTCTGTTGGAAGATGTGGCATAGGCTGCATTTCACAGAGAGAGTGTTTTCAGAGACTGGTGGGACTTATTTAACAGAATGTACAGATTGGTTCATCAGATATCGTTTACCAACTGTCCAACTGTTGCCTGCCGTATAGCCACCTGATGCTCCACGACAGCACCATGCCAGCCAGTGTTCTGCATGCCCCAGGTGCCCTGGATTTTTAACAATGTTTGGTACAGACAGGGACAACAGGGAGGGTAGCAGTTGTTCTGCCTCAGGTTCAAGGAGTCATGCCATTTCACTGAAACTTCTCCAGAGATGGTTCCTTAGCCACTGAAGATCTTCCTCTGTGGGCTCTTGGGACAGAGGGTTGTAGTCTTCGGCTCGGTATTTGTCTTCCACTGACTGCACCTGGTTGGGCACGACTGGCTTCCTCCACTCGCATTACACATCTGTACAGCCGATATTGTGAACTGGCAAAATAGGCTGCATGGCTAAACTCATGAGCTCCACAGAGGCATTTGCATGTGATAGAGAGAATCCTCAGGCCACCTATAGAGAAATGACAAGAGGAAGGATGTTACGTGTCACATGCCTTTCAATGCATGACTGTGAACACCTTGAAATGCATTTGTTGTAAGAAATGTGGTATATCAATAAAGTTTGATTTGACTGATGACATTACAGCTGTAGAATATTTAATAAACTGTCATTTTCACACGAGGACAAGTCGTTTTTCCACAAACATTTAATTGATAACTTGGGATTTTATTACTTTATATATCAATCGTATAATGGGAAAGGTCCTATAAAACATTCTAGAACTCTAGAGTCTAGAGTCATAATGTAAGTGTGGTATCTGGGGTAATGACGGTTAATGATGATATCATTGTTTAAGTGGCTGTTTCCTTGTAAAATGTTGACAGCTGTATAAAACACATTATATTGCTAAGATGCTCATACTTAACTTCATAGTTACACACCAACACAGGATCAACTTTATCCCTCATGCTGGCCCTGACCAAACTGGTTAGTTGCCCCTCACTATAGCTGCACTTCTCCACATGTCCAGACTTCTAGTGGTCTTCTCCACATGTCCAGACTTCTAGTGGTCTTCTCCACATGTCCAGACTTCTAGTGGTCTTCTCCACATGTCCAGACTTCTAGTGGTCTTCTCCACATGTCCAGACTTCTAGTGGTCTTCTCCACATGTCCAGACTTCTAGTGGTCTTCTCCACATGGCCAGACTTCTAGTGGTCTTCTCCACATGGCCAGACTTCTAGTGGTCTTCTCCACATAGCCAGACTTCTAGTGGTCTTCTCCACATGTCCAGACTTCTAGTGGTCTTCTCTACATGTCCATGACTTCTCCCCTTTTAATGCTCGTATGCGCATCATTGAAAAATGCCACAAGGTCTGAAATAGACACCAAATTAGACATACAAAGTCGACATACTGTACAAACAATTATCTAGGTTAAGTAAACCAATTTTTTTTGTATCTACTGCTCTGTATGACTCACTAGCTAAAGTGTAGTCAGTGGCTAGCTAAGACAGAGAAAGGGGAAGGAAGAAGTTCAACACTATTTAATTATTTTCAATACAGAACATGGATTCATCATGGATTGGGCAAACGTTTCTGATCACGCTTGTGAACAGTAGCTGACAGTGTTGGCTAGAAATGACGTGCAGGGGCTTCCTGCAGGAATAGGTAGTCTTCCTGAGGTCTTCTCTGTTGCTAATTAGCATTTTGAAAATATTTGAAAGAAAAGTTGAGGCGAATATTGATCAAACTAATCTTGTCCGAGAGAGAAATACATGGTTATCAAAACGTCACACCAAGATAAGCCTACACCAATCACATAGTGAATTTCACAAACACGTCAAATGAAGTATGTGAAGAATGGAAAAACAATTGGAACCATTTCCGTGTCTGACCATTTTATGGGTATTATGATGCGTCCACTGTGCCAGACTATAACACTTTTGTACTTAGCAACCTCATCAACCAGCTCTACAAATATGCCACCTACCAAGTACAGTAGCCGGGTCACAAAGGAAAACAACAGAAGCTTTAAAATCACTTTTATCATGCTATTGTGATGTAGTTATGTCATTGATCTGTTCTTGTCTATTAATGTTCTGCATTATGTTGTCGTAGCATTGACTATCATTAAATGTGAAGACTGTATATTATCAAATCTTTATGTGTATTTTAATTACGAAATTAAACTAATCATGTAACTTTAACTAGGAAGTCGGGGCACCACGGGAAAATGTTTAAAGAGCATTTATTTCCCGAATGAACTCTTCCGATATTTTCATATCTTATCAATTACAGTCACTTAATGTATTATTACATCATTCTCATTACTGATCGTCGCAAACCCTAGGAAATCGGCACGAACCATAACATAAATCATGAATCAGCGATATACAAATTGGCTTAATTATTTATTTACTAACTAATCAATCACATAATTACATAAACACACACACAAATAGGTTATACATTGGTTATTGACATGATAGAAAAATCCCTGGGTTAAGCCGGTATGACGGCTTGGTAGACAAAGGAAAGGGTTGGGGATAGCTCAAGAGCGGGACACTCAAAGTTTCTAACTACACTCATGGAAATGCTAATACTTTTAAAATGAACAACTGCTCATTTGAAAATAAACTACAATTGACATATTTACGAGTGTATGCCTTTTGTTCCTCGCTGATTGCTGGTCCGTCTGCTGTTTAGTCAATCATCAGAGAGTCTCTGGTTGCGTTCCCCAGAAGTCCCAAGGTCTTTTGGGGTTGTAGTTGTTATAATGGGTACTTCGGAGTACCATTCTGAAATGTTGTTAGATGGGATTCATTTACCCGATTAAAGTATTTAAACAGCTGCAGCCTGAATAATTGTTCTTTAGTTTGTCAATTTCATAGCCATTTCACCATGGGAATGATCTCCACATGCTCTGGTCTTGTCCTTTGGTAGAGTTGTAGTTTAAACCACTTCACACACCAGTGTCACCCGGCATGTTTTGGTCTCTAGAGTGATAGCCATTCCAATGTGGGGACCTCGTCCCGGCGTTATCTGGACCCTAGTTTGTAGATTTCTTAACCATTCGAGATGTCCGACTTACCGTGGGTCTCTTTGGTATCGAGTAGTACTTCTTCTCTGTTGAAAGTTTCAGAGTTCAAGCCATTTCAACGTGGGAACTCCTGTCCCTGCGTTTTTGACTAATGTAAAATGTGTCAGGAGTCCTTTATAAGCACTCGCCTTGGAGGGCGGTTCCATCCCTTTTGTCCCAATGTCTGTGCTCACGTGGGCGTGGTTACTGACTGGGTAAAACTACACGAAAGACAATTCTCATTTAGGAGGCTAACATCATATTACATTTTCTCACAAATAGTTTCATATTCAATCATATATTTTATACAACCATCAGATGCCAACTCGATAATTGAGAAGTGTACACAACCAAAGATATGTGTGTTAGCTGTCCTTCATGAGATCACCACATGAAACAAACGTGACATGACAATTCCTGAAATGCCTATGGACAATTCCCACATTCTCAAAAATAGAAATATTGTTTAATTCTCCAATTTTGGGGATTAGGATCTTTGGCAAGAAGAAGGCCTTTGTTCTCCATAGGCTCTCTCCCTCAATACTCCATGGCAGCGAAGAGAGTTTCTCCCAGGAATTTATGAGCGTTGTGAAACCTGTGGTGGGAGAGGGAGTGAGAGAGGGGGTGAGCTACGATATAAACCCAAAAGGGCCACGTCGTGACAATGTCATGTGTCATGTTTTGTGTGGACCTCAGGAAGAGTAGTTGCTGCTTTCGCAACAGCTAATGGGATCCTAATAAAAACTAAAAACTAAATAAATAAAAAAATTATTGTTGAATACATTTTTTTTAAGGGCTTGAAGGGCATTATTTCTCTATAGTGCACAGTATATCAGCATGGTAGGATGTTGAACACAAATCTACCTATAAATGAACACATTACTAGCAGCAAAATGTGTTAATTTACAGCAATGTTACATGGATAATCAACTCTAGGCTCTGTAAAATAATGCAACTCTGTGGAAGGTCAGTTCCACGCCGCTAGTTCCTTCCACGTTGTTCATTATTTCCCATAGAACGCATATCCCCTCGTTGATTATCCCTTACAAAACACCCCCAAAAAGTCTGTGGTGGATATACTGTTAATATCCCCATGTCATCAATAGAGCCTTCTGGGAGGCTTTTTCAGCAGGGTGTAAAAACTTTTGGGCATGGTCATTGTTTTTCTGTGCTTCAGAGGCCATCTTTTATAACCTATTCCGGCTCTGGGGCAGTTATTCCCTCCACCACATATAAGAGATGGACTGGTGGTGTCTGTACGAACAATAACTGTAATCATGCTTTCACTGATCACAATTGTTGATAGTCCCATATAGATGGTCATACTATCTAAATAATCATTCATCTTTATTCCTTGATTAAATCAAATCAAATGTTGTGTGTCACGTGTTGTGTCACAAAGTAACAAATATCTAAAGAGCAGCAGTAAAATAACAATAGTGAGTTCTATATACAGGGGGAACCGGTACAGAGTCAATGTGCGGGGGCACCGGTTAGTCTAGGTAATTTAAGTAATATGTACATGTAGGTAGAGTTATTAAAGTTACTATGCATATACAGTATAATAACAGAGAGTAGCAGCAGCATAGAAGATATGGGGGGGGGGGGAGCAATGCAAAAAGTCTGGGTAGCTATTAGATTAGATGTTCAGGAGTCTTATGGCTTGGGGGTAGACGCGGTTTAGAAGCCTATTGGCCCTAGACTTGGTGCTCGGTACCGCTTGCCGTGCAGTAGCAGAGTGAATAGTCTATGACTAGGGTGGCTGCAGTCTTTGACAATTGTTAGGGCCTTCCTATAACACCGCCTGGTATAGAGGTCCTAGATGGCAGGAAGCTTGTCCCTGGTGATTAACACCTCATCTATCATATTGTAGCTGTATTTATTAGAGAGGGGTAAAGACAAAGATTTTGTTCGGGCGCCAGGCTGAAAGGAAAAGAGTAGAATAGAGAGCGTACCACTACCAGACCCACACACATCAGTAGAAGAGACAATTTACAAGAAAGAACCCAGTCATCAACAGAGGATTTGCAATAATATGTATTATCTTCCAGTGGAGGAGTGCAGAGTGTATGAATGTGGGGGGTGTTCATAGACACAACAAAGGCCTTAAAAATGTCCACAATCTTCTTGGCCACGTCATTAGTACACCCCACCTCAATACAGTTCAAATAACAATACACAACTTGCAAGCAACCTCACTTTTAACTAAAATGTCCACCCAAATACTTCTGGCAGGGCAATAATATTCCAGCTCTAATGAACTTCAATGGAAAGTGCATTTGAAAAATAGAAAGTCTGCTGCAGGGTAAAGCACTGGAACGATAGAAGGAAGAGAAAGAGAGATCTTAGCTGTTGACTTGCAGTTGTACTGGCTTGCAGTTGTACTGTCTGACCGTCTGATGGTTTATTGGCTTGTATGTCAAAGCTTCGCAACAATGTTGCTACTAAGCCATACGATCCAACAAGGACTTCTGCAGCATAGCGCACACACACACACACACACACACACACACACACACACACACACACACACACACACACACACACACACACACACACACACACACACACACACGCACACGCACACAATAAAACTGTCGCGCCAACCAAGAGCTCCACCCCAGTGAGCTGAAAGAGCTGTCTTTATTTCCTCCTTCCTTACTGCTGATGAGGTCTTAAAGTGTCAGCGCATGGTGAAGGCTCCGTGCAGGATTTCGCCACAATATGATCATATCTCATATTGTGCGTGTGTGTGTGTGTGTGTGTGTGCGTGCATGGTTGTGTGTGTGTGCGGGGGGAATTATATCCACCTCCCTTTAACTTTACCTTGGAACAGGTTGTTTGTCAAATGTAAATAGCTCATTAACACTTTTATATTTATATTGTGTCTTTGTGTGGGAGAGGGTGGGGTTATATCCTCCTCCCAACTTCTCCTTGGAACAGGTTGTTTGTCCTCCTCCTGTTAACTTTTCCTTGGAACAGGTTTTTTGTCAAATATAAATAGCTCATTAATAATTATTTTATGGGGGTTGCTGTTTGCAGGGCTATATATATGAGGGGACAAAGTATGTGTTCAACCAAACTGCAACCAGACTTATACTGTAGATCTACTGAGACATCATGAGAGCCACTGCAGCCGTCCTATTGTTCCTCTGTCTCCTGGCCGTCAGTCATGGTAAGTAACCATCATCTTAAACATGCTTGATCAACTTCGAATTGGTCATGAAGTTGGCTCCATAATTTCATCCTCCTTTATACTGGTTTACTTTACTCATGTGTCATTGATCTGGTGTCTCCATAGCCTGGGACTGTCAGCCTGTAGTGGATATCAAGAATCTGATGCAGATCGATGCAGGACTGGGGCAAGTGGTTGCTACGAACACAAGTCAAACCCCCTACTACCTGGTAGGTGATAAATGGACCCCCCTGCCTGGTTCCCTGAAGCATATCACTGTAGGACCAGCAGGGATCTGGGGAATCAACAAGGCAGACTCAATCTACAAGTATGTGGCCGGTAACTGGGTGCAAGCTGCAGGTTAGTGGAGAGCATTACTCAATATTTATCCAGAGGACACCTGCTTCTTAGCTTTCCTGATACCATCAGGCTGTTGAAAGAATGATTAATGTTTTACATGTTTAACATAATGCCATTGTAAGTAATTTGGCAGTACTCACAGATACGCACTTCATGTTTGCTCGTCTGTCTCTCTTTGTGGTCTTCAGGCCTTCTGAAACAGTTGGATGCTGGAGGTGAACAGTTTATTGTGGGGGCCAACATGGACGATACTCCATTCTGTCTTACAAGTAGTGCCACAGTTGGCTACAAGGGTCCAGGCTCACCTCTTCCATGGACAGGATTGCCAGGAAGTGTGAAGTATTCTAGTTGCGGACCTTTTGGGTGCTGGGCAGTCAACAAGAATGATGATATCTTCTTAATGAGTGTAAGATCTGGGGAAGAGTGTGAGAGCTGGAGCAGAGTAGTAGAGGATGGAGAGTGTCAGTTATTCTAAAACGGTTTCATATTATAACGGTTGTAATTGTCCTAAAACACTGATTGAATCTGTTTTCCAGCTGAAACAAGGCTGCCTCAAACAATGGGTGGAGTCACATTGATGGCAAGCTTTCCATGATTGAAGTGGCAACTGATGGTAGTGTCTTTGGGGTCACCTCTGCGGGTAGTGTTTATACCAGGTAAGGTTGCTACTGAACTATGTGTATGGTTCCACCCTTTTTCCACATTATTTCCACACATTATTAAATCATTTGAAAATGATATGATAACTCTTATCCTTACTGTACATGCTTTGTGAAGCAAAAAAATTTAAATTAATTTATTATCTACGTTTTTTTATTTAAAATCTAAACTTATAATAGACTTATAAAGAAATGTGTTGACCGTGTAAAAGTTGGATCTCCTTTTAAAGCTACAGTTTGGGATACAAAAATCTATGGCTATATACAATTATATAAGTCTAACAATGTATGCGCTTTATAAAACATTTATGAGCTTTAAATGTGAAACGCCATTTTCAAATAGTGTATGTTGATGTTAGGGTGGTGCTGGAGATGATTAATATGAAGTAGCAACATTTAGAAATGTCCCTTTAAGATCATGAGGCATGTGAACCCACCTTCTTCTTCAACACAGAGACGGCATCACAGCCAGTAAACCAGAGGGCACTGGATGGAGCAATATCCCAATGTGCATGATAATGAAGCATGTGACCTACGACCTGGGCCGTCTTTGTCATGTACTGTCATGTTGTCTTGTCTCTGTCCTTTCCCTTCACCCTGTCTCCCTCTGCTGGTCGTGTTAGGTTACCTTTTCTCCCCCGCTTTCCCCCAGCTGTCCCTTGTCTCCTCTAACTACCCATTCACCCCGTTCCCCACCTGTTCCCTTTTTCCCTCTGATTAGGTCCCTATATCTCTCTCTGTTTCTGCTCCTGTCCTTGTCGGATTCTTGTTTGTTTGTGTCATTCATGCCTGAACCAGACTGTCGTCATGTTTGCTGTAACCTTGTCCTGTCCTGTCGGAATCTGCCGGTCCATCTGAGCCTACCTATGTTTGGTAATTAAAGAAGCTCTGTTTAAGTTGATTCGCTTTTGGGTCCTCATTCACGCACCGTAACAGAAGAATCCGACCAAGAATGGACCCAGCGACTTCGGATCCTCTCCACTCAGCCGTCGAGATCCAGGGAGCGATGCTAGGCAGACACAAGCAGGAATTGTCTGCTGCTCGACATGCCGTTGAGACCCTGGCCACCCAAGTCTCCAACCTCACAGAACAGGTTCACCATCTCCGCCTCGATCCACCGGCCACTTCCAGGGCTTTCGAATCTCCGGAGCCCAGAATCAATAACCCGCCGTGTTACTCTGGGGAGCCCACTGAATGCCGCTCGTTCCTCACCCAGTGTGATATTGTGTTTTCTCTCCAGCCCAACACTTACTCCAGGAGCACTGCTCGTGTCGCCTACGTCATATCTCTCCTTATTGGACGGGCTCGTGAGTGGGGCACGGCAATCTGGGAGGCAAGGGCTGAGTGTACTAACCAGTATCAAGACTTTAAGGAGGAGATGATACGGGTTTTTGATCGATCTGTTTTTGGGGAGGAGGCTTCCAGGGCCCTGTCTTCCCTATGTCAAGGCAATCGATCCATAACAGACTACTCTATTGAGTTTCGCACTCTTGCTGTCTCCAGTGGCTGGAACGAGCCGGCCTTGCTCGCTCGTCTTCTGGAGGGTTTCCGCGCAGAGGTAAAGGATGAGATTCTCTCCCGGGAGGTTCCTTCCAGCGTGGATTCCTTGATTGAACTCGCTATTCGCATTGAGCGACGGGTTGATCTTCGTCACCGAGCTCGTGGAAAGGAGCTCGCGCTCTCCGTCGCCTCCCTCTCCGCATCACTACCATCTTCCTCTGCCGGCTCGGGTGCTGAGTCCATGCAGCTGGGAGGTATCCGCATCTCGACTGAGGAGAGGGAACGGAGAATCACCAACCGCCTCTGTCTCTATTGCGGTTCCGCTGGTCATTTTGTCACTTCATGTCCAGTAAAAGGCCAGAGCTCGTCAGTAAGCGGAGGGCTACTGGTGAGCGCTACTACTCCTGTCTCTCCTTCAAGATCCTGCACTACCTTGTCGGTCCATCTACGCTGGACCGGTTCGTCAGCTTCCTGCAGTGCCTTAATAGACTCTGGGGCGGAGGGCTGTTTTATGGACGAGACCTGGGCTCGGGAACATGACATTCCTCTCAGACAGTTAAAGGAGCCCACGGCCTTGTTCGCCCTGGATGGTAGTCCTCTCCCCAGGATTCAGCGTGAGACGCTACCTTTAACCCTCACTGTTTCTGGTAATCATAGTGAAACCATTTCTTTTTTAATTTTTCGTTCACCTTTTACACCTGTTGTTTTGGGCCATCCCTGGCTAGTTTGTCATAATCCTTCCATTAATTGGTCTAGTAATTCTATCCTCTCCTGGAACGTCTCTTGTCATGTGAAATGTTTAATGTCTGCTATCCCTCCTGTTTCCTCTGTCTCTTCTTCACAGGAGGAGCCTGGTGATTTGACAGGGGTGCCGGAGGAATATCACGATCTGCGCACGGTGTTCAGTCGGTCCAGGGCCACCTCTCTTCCTCCACACCGGTCGTATGATTGTAGTATTGATCTCCTTCCGGGAACCACCCCCCCCCGGGGTAGACTATACTCTCTGTCGGCTCCCGAACGTAAGGCTCTCGAAGATTATTTGTCTGTAGCTCTTGACGCCGGTACCATAGTCCCCTCCTCCTCTCCCGCCGGAGCGGGGTTTTTTTTTGTCAAGAAGAAGGACGGGTCTCTGCGCCCCTGCATAGATTATCGAGGGCTGAATGACATAACAGTGAAGAATCGTTATCCGCTTCCTCTTATGTCTTCAGCCTTCGAGATCCTGCAGGGAGCCAGGTTTTTCACTAAGTTGGACCTTCGTAACGCTTACCATCTCGTGCGCATCAGGGAGGGGGACGAGTGGAAGACGGCGTTTAACACTCCGTTAGGGCACTTTGAATACCGGGTTCTTCCTTTCGGCCTCGCTAACGCTCCAGCTGTCTTTCAGGCATTAGTCAATGATGTCCTGAGAGACATGCTGAACATCTTTGTTTTCGTTTACCTTGACGATATCCTGATTTTTTCACCGTCACTCCAGATTCATGTTCAGCACGTTCAACGTGTCCTCCAGCGCCTTTTAGAGAATTGTCTTTTTGTGAAGGCTGAGAAGTGCACTTTTCATGCCTCCTCCGTCACATTTCTCGGTTCTGTTATTTCCGCTGAAGGCATTAAGATGGATCCCGCTAAGGTCCAAGCTGTCATTGATTGGCCCGTCCCTAAGTCACGCGTCGAGCTGCAGCGCTTTCTCGGCTTCGCGAACTTCTATCGTCGTTTCATCCGTAATTTCGGTCAGGTGGCAGCTCCTCTCACAGCCCTTACTTCTGTCAAGACGTGCTTTAAGTGGTCCGTTTCCGCCCAGGGAGCTTTTGATCTCCTCAAGAATCGTTTTACATCCGCTCCTATCCTTGTTACACCTGACGTCTCTAGACAGTTCGTTGTCGAGGTTGACGCGTCAGAGGTGGGAGTGGGAGCCATCCTTTCTCAGCGCTCCCTCTCTGACGACAAGGTCCACCCATGCGCGTATTTTTCTCATCGCCTGTCGCCGTCGGAACGTAACTATGATGTGGGTAACCGCGAACTGCTCGCCATCCGGTTAGCCCTAGGCGAATGGCGACAGTGGTTGGAGGGGGCGACCGTTCCTTTTGTCGTTTGGACTGACCATAGGAACCTTGAGTACATCCGTTCTGCCAAACGACTTAATGCGCGTCAGGCGCGTTGGGCGCTGTTTTTCGCTCGTTTCGAGTTCGTGATTTCTTATCGTCCGGGCTCTAAGAACACCAAGCCTGATGCTTTGTCTCGTCTCTTCAGTTCTTCAGTAGCCTCCACTGACCCCGAGGGGATTCTCCCTGAGGGGCGTGTTGTCGGGTTGACTGTCTGGGGAATTGAGAGGCAGGTAAAGCAAGCACTCACTCAAACTCCGTCGCCGCGCGCTTGTCCTAGGAACCTTCTTTTCGTTCCCGTTCCTACTCGTCTGGCCGTTCTTCAGTGGGCTCACTCTGCCAAGTTAGCCGGCCACCCTGGCGTTCGGGGTACGCTTGCTTCCATTCGCCAGCGTTTCTGGTGGCCCACCCGGGAGCATGACACGCGTCGTTTCGTGGCTGCTTGTTCGGTCTGCGCGCAGACTAAGTCCGGTAACTCTCCTCCTGCCGGCCGTCTCAGGCCGCTTCCTATTCCCTCTCGACCGTGGTCTCACATCGCCTTAGATTTTGTCACCGGACTGCCTTCGTCAGCGGGGAAGACTGTTATTCTTACGGTTGTCGATAGGTTCTCTAAGGCGGCTCATTTCATTCCCCTTGCTAAGCTTCCTTCTGCTAAAGAGACGGCACAAATCATCATCGAGAATGTTTTCAGAATTCATGGCCTTCCGTCAGACGTCGTTTCGGACAGAGGTCCGCAATTCACGTCTCAATTTTGGAGGGAGTTTTGCCGTTTGATTGGGGCTTCCGTCAGTCTCTCTTCCGGCTTTCACCCCCAGTCTAACGGTCAAGCAGAACGGGCCAATCAGACTATTGGTCGCATCTTACGCAGTCTTTCTTTTCGCAACCCTGCGTCTTGGTCAGAACAGCTCCCCTGGGCAGAATACGCCCACAACTCGCTTCCTTCGTCTGCGACCGGGCTATCTCCTTTTCAGAGTAGCCTCGGGTACCAGCCTCCGTTGTTCTCATCTCAGTTCGCCGAGTCCAGCGTCCCCTCCGCTCAGGCTTTTGTCCAACGTTGCGAGCGCACCTGGAAGAGGGTCAGGTCTGCACTTTGCCGTTATAGGGCGCAGACTGTGAGAGCTGCTAATAAGCGTAGAACTAAGAGCCCTAGATATTGTCGCGGTCAGAGAGTTTGGCTCTCCACTCAGAACCTTCCCCTTAAGACGGCTTCTCGCAAGTTGACCCCGCGGTTCATTGGTCCATTCCGTATCTCTCAGGTCATTAATCCTGTCGCAGTGCGACTTCTTCTTCCGCGATATCTTCGTCGCGTCCACCCGGTCTTCCATGTCTCCTGTGTTAAGCCCGTTCTTCGCGCCCCCGCTCGTCTTCCCCCCCCCCCCCCCATCCTTGTCGAGGGCGCACCTATCTACAGGGTCCGTAAGATCTTGGACATGCGTCCTCGGGGCCGTGGTCATCAGTACCTAGTTGACTGGGAGGGGTACGGTCCTGAGGAGAGGAGTTGGGTTCCCTCTCGGGACGTGCTGGACCGTGCGCTGATTGATGATTTCCTCCGTTGCCGCCAGGTTTCCTCCTCGAGTGCGCCAGGAGGCGCTCGGTGAGTGGGGGGGTACTGTCATGTACTGTCATGTTGTCTTGTCTCTGTCCTTTCCCTTCACCCTGTCTCCCTCTGCTGGTCGTGTTAGGTTACCTTTTCTCCCCCGCTTTCCCCCAGCTGTCCCTTGTCTCCTCTAACTACCCATTCACCCCGTTCCCCACCTGTTCCCTTTTTCCCTCTGATTAGGTCCCTATATCTCTCTCTGTTTCTGCTCCTGTCCTTGTCGGATTCTTGTTTGTTTGTGTCATTCATGCCTGAACCAGACTGTCGTCATGTTTGCTGTAACCTTGTCCTGTCCTGTCGGAATCTGCCGGTCCATCTGAG
This sequence comes from Oncorhynchus mykiss, assembly GCF_057628025.1. NCBI lineage: Eukaryota > Metazoa > Chordata > Actinopteri > Salmoniformes > Salmonidae > Oncorhynchus > Oncorhynchus mykiss. The sequence goes on along the minus strand of NC_143042.1, from coordinate 4,710,737 downwards.
CCTACCTATGTTTGGTAATTAAAGAAGCTCTGTTTAAGTTGATTCGCTTTTGGGTCCTCATTCACGCACCGTAACAGTCTTTGGGTCGTCTCCAAGTCCGGCTTCGCCATGGTGTGCACACATTAGCTTCTCCTTTGCAGCTGAAGGCCGTTCACTTGCTAACTCATTGATGTTGGTTTCTGGAAGAGCCTTCTGCTTGAGAAATTTTTATGTTATTTCACAAGATCCTTAATACAAAAACAAAATGTCTTTAACTATACTTTTTCAGTACCTTATCTCTATCAATATTAAATCAATGATCTTATTGAGAAGATAAAAATGTTCGGTGAAGATTTATTCTCACACAAAATTGACCAGCAACAGCATTATTTAAGTTGTGTGCTATTTTCTTGATCAGTCCTTGATTAACACCTAAATATATCTTTGCCATGGAGGCTATTTAACTGTAGTGTAAACTAGGGCACGGTCATGTTGCTCACAATCCACATGGGTTTTGCTGTTCTTCAGAGGTCATCAATAGGGTTGGATGGAATCCTTGTTATTGCTCATTATCTCCTATAATTTCCCTCAAATAAAGCATTCATTTTGAAACTCATTTCAGTGGTTTTAAATAATATTGAACAGGGGGATTTAAGGTAGCTCTGCAAAGATCCAGTTAACAATCTGTTTTGTGAATCTTCTTTCTCAAAAAGTTAAATATGACTTGTGTACTATAGTTCTACAGTGTGCAGGAACTGGTGAACCTTTAGTTCCCTGATGCATAGTTTGATTTACAGGTTCCCTATTAATGTAGTGTCAGGGACATACAGTGGTGTAAGAATACTTGAAAGTACTACTTAATTCGTTTTTGTGTTTTACTATTTCTATATAGAGTACCAATCAAAAGTTTGGACACACCTCCTCATTCAGGGGTTGTTCTTTTTTTTTGTTATATTCTAGATTGTGGAATAATAGTGAAGACATCAAAACTATGAAATAACACATATGGAATCATGTAGTAACCAAAAAAAGTGTTCAATAAATCAAAATATATTTTATATTTGAGATTCTTCAAAGTAGCCACCCTTTGCCTTGATGACAGCTTTGCACACTCTTGGCATTATCTCAACCAGCTTCATGAGGTAGTCACCTGGAATGCATTTCAATTAACAGGTGTGCCTTGTTCAAAGTTAATTTGTGGAATTTCTTTCCTTCTTAATGCGTTTGAGTCAATCAACAAGGTAGAGGTGGTATCCAGAAGATAGCCCTATTTAGTCTGCTCCCGCTCTCCTTCCGCCAGGCTGCACTGCATTACGCACTCCTGCCACCACCATTATGCACACCTGCTTACCCTCGTCACATGCTACAGCGATTCATTGGACTCAATCACCTGTGTTATTACCTCCCCTACATCTGTCTGTTCCCCAGCTCTGTTCCCTGCTTCTGCGTTAATTGTCGTATGTCATTGTGTTACCAGGTTCAGACGCTGTTCCTGTCCTGTTCCATGTCTGTGCAAAATTAAATGTTCACTCTCCATTCCTGCTTCTCATTATTAGCCTCTGTCCATATTATGGCAAGAACAGCTCAAATAAGCAAAGAGAAACGACATTCCATCATTACTTGAAAACTTCTTCAGGATCGGTGGGTCCCCCACGAAACGGTAGAGCTAACATAGGCTAATGCGATTAGCATGAGTTTGTAAGTAACAAAACATTTCCCAGGACATAGACATATCTGATATTGGCAGAAATATTAAATTATTGTTCATCTAACTTTCCACTTCACAGTAGCTATTACAGTGAAAGAATACCATGCTATTGTTTGAGGACAGTGCACAGTTTGGAACTTGAAAAGTTATTTTAATAAACAAATTAGGCACATTTGGGCAGTGTTGATACGCTGTGTTGAACAGAAATGCAATGGTTCATTGGACCAGTCTAAAACTGTGCACATACACAGCTGGATCTACTGCAGAGAAAGCCTGCAAAGTTATGTCATACTTTCCAGGTCCATACCCAAACAGTTTGAACTTCTAATTTTAAAAATGAATCTCTCCAGAAATTAGTCTCTCACTGTTGCCGTCTGCTACCGACCCCCCTCAGCTCCCAGCTGTGCCCTGGACACCATTTGTGAATTGATCGCCCCCCGTCTAGCTTCAGAGTTTGTTCTGTTAGGTGACCTAAACTGGGATATGCTTAACACCCCGGCAGTCCTACAATCTAAGCTAGATGCCCTCAATCTCACACAAATCATCAAGGAACCCACCAGGTACAACCCTAAATCTGTAAACATGGACACCCTCATAGACATTATCCTGACCAACTGGCCCTCCAATTACACCTCCGCTGTCTTCAATCTCAGTTCTCAATCTTGGATCTCAGCGATCACTGCCTAATTGCCTGTATCCACTGCGGGTCCGCGGTCAAACGACCACCCCTCATCACTGTCAAACACTCCCTAAAACACTTCTGCGAGCAGGCCTTTCTAATCGACCTGGCCCGGGTATCCTGGAAGGATATTGACCTCATCCCGTCAGTTGAGGATGCCTGGTCATTCTTTAAAAGTAACTTCCTCACCATCTAAGATAAGCATGCTCCATTCAAAAAATGCAGAACTAAGAACAGAACCCTTGGTTCACTCCAGACCTGACTGCCCTCGACCAGCACAAAAACATCATGTGGCGTACTGCAATAGCATCGAATAGGCCCCGCGATATGCAACTGTTCAGGGAAGTCAGGAACCAATACACGGAGTCAGTCAGGAAGCAAAGGCCAGCTTTTTCAAGCAGAAATTTGCATCCTGTAGCTCTAACTCCAAAAAGTTCTGGGACACTGTAAAGTCCATGGAGAACAAGAGCACCTCCTCCTAGCTGCCCACTTTACTGAGGCTAGGTAACACGGTCACCACCGATAAATCCATGATAATCGAAAACTTCAACAAGCATCTCAACGGCTGGCCATGCCTTCCTCCTGGCTACTCCAACCTCGGCCAACAGCTCCGCCCCCCCCCCCCCCCCCCCCCCGCACCTACTCGCCCAAGCCTCCCCAGCTTCTCCTTTACCCAAATCCAGATAGCAGATGTTCTGAAAGAGCTGCAAAACCTGGACCCATACAAATCAGCTATTTCTGAAACTATCCGCCGCCTTTGTCGCAACCCCTATTACCAGCCTCCTCATGCCTTTTGCACATAATGTATATATACTTTTTTCTACTGTGTTATTGACTTGTTTATTGATTACTCCATGTGTAACTCTGTGTTGTCTGTTCACACTGCTATGCTTTATCTTGGACAGGTCGCAGTTGTAAATGAGAACTTGTTCTCAACTAGCCTACCTGGTTAAATAAAGGTGAAATACATTTGAAAAATCTAGTGGCCACAATCTTTACATCCCCTTGGCAACATAGATATCAACCAGATTGCAAGTAGCAAATGCATTATTATTCTTGTTCTACATGCTGATGTGACAATTCCTCCACCAGAGGCCAGCCGAGATCCTTCATGGTCTTTGGCCAAATGTATTTACAATCTTTGCTAGGAAATGCGATGCTGTCTCCAATAATATTTCTACTTAATTTTTTACGTTTGTGGCGTCTCCACTTTCCAAGCGTACTCAGGAATAATTCCAAATGTTTCTCATAGGGAAGCATTGCATGGTATTTCTTGTTTTGATTCTTGCCGCACTTCCCCTCACCACTGCTTGTCAACAACTGTCACGTTCTGACCATCGTTCGTGTGTGAGTCGCCAGTCAGTATGGAGCAGCCAGAGTCGCCAGTCAGCATGGAGCAGCCAGTCAGCATGGAGCAGCCAGAGCAGCCAGTCAGCATGGAGCAGCCAGAGCTGCCAGTCAGCATGGAGCAGCCAGAGCTGCCAGTCAGCCAGGATCTTCCAGATCCGCCAGTCAGCCAGGATCCGCTATTCAGCCAGGATCCGCCATTCAGCCAGGATCTTCCAGATCCGCCAGTCAGCCAGGATCCGCCAGTCAGCCGGGATCTGCCGGAACTGCCAGTCAGCCAGGATCTGCCAGAACTGCCAGCCAGCCAGGATCTGCCAGAGCCAACTACCTGCCTGGGCTTCCTCTCAGTGCTGAGCTTCCTCTCAGTGCTGAGCTTCTTCTCAGTCCCGAGCTTCCTCTCAGTCCCGAGCTACCTCTCAGTCCCGAGCTACCTCTCAGTCCCGAGCTTCCCCTCAGGCCCGAGCTACCCCTCAGGCCCGAGCTACCCCTCAGGCCCGAGCTACCCCTCAGTCCCGAGCTACCCCTCAGTCCCGAGCTGCCCCTCAGTCCAGTGGGGCCCTTGGTGAGGACTACTAGGCCAAGGTCGGCGGCGAGGGTCGCCTATCTAGGGACGCTAAGGAGGTGGACTAAGACTATCATGGAGTGGGGTCCACGTCCAGCGCCAGAGCCGCCACCGCGGACAGATGCCCACCCACACCCTCCCCTATAGGTTTAGGTTGTGCGTCCGGAGTCCGCACCTTGGAGGGGGGGTACTGTCACGTTCTGACCATCGTTCATGTGTGTTTTCCTTGTTTTAGTGTTGGTCAGGACGTGAGCAGGGTGGGCATTCTATGTTGTGTGTCTGGTGTGTCTATTTCTATGTTTGGCCTGATATGGTTCTCAATCAGAGGCAGGTGTTAGTCATTGTCTCTGATTGGGAACCATATTTAGGTAGCCTGTTTGGTGTTGGGTTTTGTGGGTGATTGTCCTTGTTCCTGTCTCTGTGTTATTTTGCACCAGTATTAGGCTGTTTCGGTTTTCGTGTTATGTTTATTTGTTTTTGTATTTGATCGTGTTTACTTTGTCTCATTAAACATGGATCGCAATAGCCACGCCGCATTTTGGTCTGACTCTCTTTCACCTAAGGAAAACGGTTACAACATCATAAGCTGTATTTTCTTGACCTTGATTAAAGATATCTCAAGGACACACGATTTCCTCCCCTTGTGTAGTTTGTTATTATTAGAGACCCAGATAATCTAAAGTGGGTGTTATCGTTCATAACCAATTGGACTCTGGGGCTGTAATTCACTGCACCACGTATGAAAGATAGTGTGGTGGTGCCTGTTTACACTTTACTTGGATAATCCCAAGTAGATGTTCAGTAGATGTTCAATAACTCAACAACATTTCAACTAACTAACCCTGAACCTAAACTTAACCCTTAGCCTAACCCTTAACCTAACCCTTATCCTAACGCTGACACTAACTGTAACCTTAACAAACATTTGCTTATCAACAGATAGTTCAATATAGATGATCTACAGATGGTAATACTGTCTAAATAAAGTGTGACCACATTCACCTTTGTTCCTTGATTAACACCGTGTCATATGTCATATCATATATTATATTAGCAGATCTCATATATTTGTGCGTGCGTACATGTGTACATGTTTTCCTGCCTTCTCAGGACCCCAACGTCCAAACAATGCACCTGAATGTTCTGACAAGGTAGGAAAACAATAACTTAGCAGGAAGATCAGAATGCCATGAACCCAAAGGTTGTGAGTTCAAATCTCAGGCAAGGACATGTTGAATAACAATGACTGAATAAATGAACATGAACAATGTAATCATGGACGTCTGATATATAAGTTGAAAACATTGTCTGTGAAAAGCACTTTGTGTGTGTAACCAGTTGCACATGCTTTCTTTGTTAGATGCCCAAATAATAGTTGAACAAACATAGACAAGTTGAGCAAACACAATTTTGGGCCAACTAAACATTGAGTTCTGCTAACACTTGACCTGAAAAGTTGAGTAAACAAAAAAAAAGCCTTACTTAATAATAATTAGTTGAAACCACTTTATTTTTTTACCGTGTATATTTGACGGTCTCTCTAACATTTAGGATCTCCTTTAAAACACAAACCACACCCTTTCTTCAGCACAGAGACGGCATCACAGCCAGTAAACCAGAGGGCACTGGATGGAGCCATGTCTCAATGTGCATGCACATGAAGCATGTGAGAGCAAAATTGCAAGATTGTTATAATACTTTTATTGCATCAAATAGTTGTTTTATGCAACAGAATAGAGGATTCTTATAACTATTGTGTGTGTGTTCTACTGAGGATGGGCCTCTGGGAGATAACACTGACAGGAGATTTACCATGTCTTTTGGGTGATAAAACCTAAGGAGACCGCATTCCAGAGCATGAGTTAATGTTTCTGATCTATTTGGTACCAGGGAGAGATGGCTCGGGGCCAGACCCGGGTCTCTACACGAAGATAACTGTTTTTACAGCAGATACTGTCTGCTGTGAATTTTAAGTATCTTTCATACAAATCTTAACCTTGTGACCCCTTCAATGTAGGGGTGTATCTTGACTATAAAAGACCTTTGTTATTTTTTTCTCGGGGCTCTCAACGAATCATCTGTGGGTGATTCGTCGACCAGCCATCATTATTGTAGAGCACTTATATTGATTAACTTTATATGTGTGTGTGGTATTGACCTGCTCCCTTATTAATAAGTGAATAAAGATTTAGTTTAAGTATAACTCTGACTTGTGTGATAAGTTTGTCTCCTCATTTGATAGTAAAGAAATTAGCCACCACAAGCACATGACCTAAGACTTGGACCATCTTTGGGTCATCTCCAAGTCCGGTTTCACCATGCCTTTCCTGTTGAGGGTGTGCTGGATTTTTTTAAATGTTTGTGCTTTTCTAATAACCATTTTCTGTGTTCATGCAAGTGACTGACTGAACGAATTCTCACTATCAGTATCTGCTATTTAGCAGTACGCCCAGACCTTTGTTTTGAGAAGACATTTTGCTACACTCGCAATAACATCTGCTAACCATGTGTATGGGACCAATACAATTTTATTTGATTTGAAAGATCTAATTTTCAAGGTCTCAGTTTAGAGAGAAATAAACCTTGTGAGATGTTAGTCTGTCACATGTTATGAACCAGTATTGGTCTGTCACATGTGATGAAACAGTATTGGTCGGTCACATGAATGAAACAATATGATAATGATTGATTAATTATGCTAAATCATGCAAATAGAACTTGTCTGTGTATAGTCATCTGCTGAGACTGCCCCAGCAGAGCTCCTGATTGACATGTGTACTATGGTGCATTGAGTTGTTTGGAACCTCTCCAGCACGCTGATCAGAAAGGATGATTCATTTAAGATTGCTTTCGAGTGTCCCTGGTGGTAATATCCACGACATGGTGGTGAATTTCCACTACAATAGTTTAGAGATTTTATTGAAAAATAATAAATGTTTACTCTCACAAAATTGACACCAGTATAATAAACAGTGTATTTTCATGATCATTGATTTTGATTAACTTCCATAGTAAAGGAGACAATCTACATGTGTAGAGACAATTATACTTGGGTATTATCTATGTCACGTTCGTTGTACGAAGGAGACCAAGGTGCAGTGTGGTATGCATACATTCTTCTTTATTTAATGAATGAACACTGAACAAACTAACAAAAATAACAAAATGTACCGTGAAGCTAATATTAGTAGTGCAGACAGGCAACTAAACATAGAACAAGAACCCACAAAACCAAAAGGGAAAATGGCCACCTACATACAATCCCCAATCAGAGACAACAATAAACAGCTGCCTCTGATTGGGAACCATATCAGGCCACCATAGACATATAAATACCTACAAAAACGCCTAGACAATACAAAAACAGGCATACCCATCCTCGTCACACCCTGACCTAACCAAAATAAAGAAAACAGAGATATTAAAGATAACTAAGGTCAGGGCTTGACAGTACCCCCCCCCCCCCCAAAGGTGCGAACCCCCGACCGCAAACCTGAACTTATAGGGGAGGGTCCGGGTGGGCTCCGGTTCTGGACGCAGTCCCCCCTCTTTACACTGATCCCTCCGCCTTTGTAGAACCGGACCGTGGATTATCGCCGGAGGCTCTGGACTGAGGATCATCGCCGGAGGCCCCAGACTGTGGACTGTCGCCGGAGGCTCCAGACTGTGGACCGTCACCGGAGGCCCCGGACTGTGGACCGTCGCCGGAGGTTCCGGACTGTGGACCGCCGCCGGAAGCTCCGGACTGTGAAACGTCGCCGGAAGCTCTGGACTGGGTACTGTCGCTGCATAACACGGTGCCTGACCAGTCACACGCTCCCCACGGTAAGCACGAGGAGTTGGCTCATGTCTCCAACCTGACTCAGCCAATCTCCTCCTGTACCCCCCCAATTTTTTTTTATTGGGGCTGCCTCTCTGGCTTCCGTGCTGACAGTGTCCCCTCGTATCTTCGCCGTTCATCCTGCGCTTTCTCCAACTGCTTCCATGGTAAGCGATCCTTTCCTGCCAATATTTCCTCCCACGTCCAGGATCCCTTACCTTCCAGAATTTCATCCTATGTCCATGAAGTCTGCTCCTCCTGGCCACGCTGCTTGGTCCTTTTATGGTGGGTTCTTCTGTCACGTTCGTTGTACGAAGGAGACAAAGGTGCAGTGTGGTATGCATACATTCTTCTTTATTTAATGAATGAACACTGAACAAACTAACAAAAATAACAAAACGAACCGTGAAGCTAAAATGAGTAGTGCAGACAGGCAACTAAACATAGAACAAGAACCCACAAAACCAAAAGGGAAAATGGGGATTATATTTAGGTGGCCAACGATAAACAGCTGCCTCTGATTGGGAACCATATCAGGCCACAATAGACAAATACAGTGGGGAGAACAAGTATTTGATACACTGCCGATTTTGCAGGTTTTCCTACTTACAAAGCATGTAGAGGTCTGTAATTTTTATCATAGGTTTCTGCACCAAATATTAGGTTCTGCTTTTCTGATGTATCAAATACTTATGTCATGCTAGCAGTTATGAAATAAAACATGTAGTCGAACCTCAAATTCAACTTTCTGGACCTGGGCCCAGATTCACCAAGTCTTCATAAGAAGACATTTCTTACTTATGTGCCATTTTCCCCTTAACTTTATACTGAAAAAGAAAAATACTAAAAAAGTTGCTATTCCCCAAAGTTCTTGAAAATGTTCTTACGTTTCTTCCTATGTTTCTTCCTAAGAAAATAGTTAAGAAGAAATTAGATTCTTGAAAATAAAGTTATTGGATTTCTTCTTGAAAATATTCTTAATTCCAATACTACTAAACCCTTGTCTTAAACTCATGGAAGTGAGAAAATAGGCTAATGAAAGCAACTGAGCATGTCTAATTCACTCACAAACTTCGCCTGAAAGATTCCGTATTGATTGTCTTAAATCCAGTAACATTTTAGACCAGTAATCTCAGTAAGAAATGTGCTTACATGATTCACCTTGCTAGCTAGATGGCTTAGCTAGCTCGGTTGCCTAGTGACAATGATCTTAAGAAGATAGTTAAGAAGTTCATAAGAAAATCATGAATTCTTAAGAAATGTTAGGAATTGCATTTACAAACTATCTTATGAACTTGTTTTTTTTTCTTAATACGCTTTTTAAGTTTTTCTTAAGAAGTCGTTTGTGAATCTGGGCCCTGGACCCTTATTTGGATTCCCAGAAGCAGTCCCACTCATACCTGGTGCCTTACCCAAAAGGTGCCGCCAGAGAAATGGAAGGAGAACCAGCGTTCTAGTAAGGCTGAGAAGGGCTAATTGCCCACCCCTTCCTAGTATTTTAATGTTCAGTATCTGGACTATACGAGTGGATGAGCTCAGGGCAGGAATTTCCTACCAATGGGACAAGAGAGACTGTATGGTACTGTGCTTCACGGAAACATGGCTCTCCCCATCGGTGCTAAACACGGCTATCCAGCCTGCTGGGTTTTTCATTCAACGGATGGACAGGACAAAGTATTTGTCAGGAAAGAACAAACGAGAAAGAGTATGCTTCATGATCAACAATTCTTGGTGTGACTACTGTAATGTAGAAACTCTTTCGACATTTTGCTCACCTGATCTGGAATACCTGACGACTACCTCCTAAAAGAATTCTCATCGGTTATCATCACAGCAGGCCGACACCACGCTGGCACTCAAGGAATTATACAATTATACTTTGAACAAACAGTAAACTGCACATCCAGAGGCCGCATTCATTGTGGCTGATGACTAACAATGTAAATCTAAAGAGTGCTACAGAAATGATATCAATACATCTCTTGTCTTACTCAAGGAAATCAAATGTTAGATTACTGTTCTTTCTGGGATGGATACAAAGCCCCCCCTTTTCCCCCCTTCGGCTAATCAGATCACACCTCTATCCTGCTTCTACCCACCTATAGGGAGAAATTAAAGCAGGAAATGGCCGTGGTAAGATCTGTTCAACGCTGGTCTGACAAATCAAATCTATGCTACAGGACTTTTTTGATCACATAGACTGGGAAATGTTCCAGGTCGCCTCCGACAATAACATAGATGACTACAAACTCAGTCACAGGGTTCACCAGGAAATGCATGGAGGACATTGTTACAACAGTGAAAATTTGCACATATCACAAACAGAAACCATGGGGAAATGGCATGAAAAGGCACAAAACTGGGGCCTCCCGAGTAGCGCAGCGGTCAACATCGCAGTGTTGCTATCACGAAAATGGGGAGAAAAAGTAAAAATGACAAACAATAAATGCAAAACTGCTTTTAATTCCTGGTGTCTGGGGATATGGTCTGGGGATATGGATGGATACAGAAGAGCAGCTATGACCTCCAGAAATTAATCTTGTCTGGCTGCATCACTGCACTGCAACACTGCACTGCCCTCAACCGCAAGGCTCTACAGAGTGTGGTTTGGAATGCCTAATACATCACTGGGGGTGAGCTACCTTCCCTCCAGGACATACTCCAGCTGGTGTCTGAGGAAGGCCCGAAAGATCGTCAAGGACTCCAGTCACCCGAGCCACAGCCTGTTCACCCAGACGGTCACACCTATCACTGCATGTTGAAATCCCCTCCCTCCTTAGTAAAACACGCTCTGCATGTTCATTGAGAGGTTTCAACAAAAAGGAAAAAACTATCCAGATATTTGTCCACCTCTAAAGCAGTGGACCTGGTTTAGTCACATTATCGGACACATTTCCAGGATGTGCCACTAATTGGTTAGGAGGGTTCTTCCATGAACCACCCATTCAACAGGTTGTGGGATGCTCCTTCATATGGATTGAAATCTGTGTGCTGGGCTACAATATATATATGGGGACAAAGTATGTATTCAACCTAACTGCCACCAAACTTATACTGTAGATCGACAGAGATAATATGAGAACCACTGCAGCCATCCTACTTGTACCCAATCGCTATAATGTGGTACAGATTGATGCAGGACTGGGCCAAGTGGTTGCAATGACCATACATGTGCAGTCCTTCTTTCTGAGGGAGCTTTCGTGGTATTATGCAGGTTGACGTTTATTGTCATGAACTTTGCCCTGGAGGCAGAACTAAGCGATTCCAGATAGATAGGCCAGCCACAAAGAAAGAATTGGCTATGTTATACAAATTCAAGACAAAAAAGTGATTTTCGGTCTTAATTTAAGGTTAGGGTTAGGAATTAGGATTAGCAGTGGGGTTAAATTAGGGTTTAGGTTAGATTTAAAATGAGTTTGTATTACTTTGTGGCTGCGCAAACTAGTGACCACTGTAGAGCTTCTCCAGAACAAGATTCATGACAAGAAACACTTACCTGGGTGGTTCCCTGAAGCACGTCACTGTAAGATGATCTGGGACATCAGCACAACAGACAGTCTTCAAGTTGGTGGCCGGTAACTGGGTGGCTGGTAACTGGGTGCGAACTGTTGGTAAGTGAAGAGCATTGCTTTATAACTGTAGTTATTTTCAGAGGGTAGATCTTGTATAGGTGTGATTTTTTTAGCTTTCATGTTGTCACTTTTTCCTAGTTGTTCTTGAACAAAATGATTTAATGTTTTCTAATCATAACAATATGTCAGTGTGAGTAATTTGGCAGATGCTCTCTGTCTTTGTGTTCCTCAGGCAGTCTTAAGCAGTCTGATGTGTGGGGGGGTAACCCGTTTACTGTGGGGGTAAACAAGGCAGCTGTACCATTCTGCCTGAGAAGTGATGCCACGCTTGGCTTCATGAGCAGTAGCTTGTCTGCCCCATGGACACCAATTATATTAAAACTGTTTATTATAACAGTTAAGGTTAGAGTAGAAATTGTGCTACTCACCAATGACTTTGCTTCCAAAACCCTGATTGACGTGTTTGTTCCCAGGATGAGAACCCAAAAACCTACCAAAACAAAGCTTGTTTCCGGCAGCCTTTCCTTGATTGAGGTGGCAACTGATGGCAGTGTCTTCGGGGTCAACAAGGCAGGCCAGGTCCTTTAACAGGTAAGGTTGCTACTTAAAGCTACAATCTGGGAGTTGTGTTCAGGGCAGACCCAGGTGGTCTGAGCCATAGATGAGAATGACAAACTCAGTTGCAATGCTAATCTTTCATTCTTTTAAAATGTGTATTATTATTTTACCCCCTTTTTGTGATGTCCAATTGCAATCCAATCTCATCGCTGCAACTTCCCAATGGAAGAGGCGAAGGTCTAATCATGCATCCTCCAAAACATGACCCGCCAAACCACGCTCCATTACACTCGCACGCTTAACCAAGAAGCCAGTCGCACCAATGTGTCGGAGGAAACACTGTGCAACTGACGACTGAAGTCAGCCTGCAGGAGCCTGGCCCGCCATAAGGAGTCGCTAGAGTGCGATGAGCCAAGTAAAGCTCCCCCAGCCAAACCGTCACAATACTGGGCCATTTGTGCGCCGCCCTATGGGACTCCCGGTAACAGCCGGCTATGACACAGCCTGGGATCAAACCCCGGTCTGTAGTGACACCTCAAGCACTGCAATGCCGTGCCTTAGACTGCTGCGCCACTCAGGAGGCCCCACTAATCTTTGATTCTAATCTTTAAATGTATTTTAGCTTGTCAAGTGTATCAAGTCTAATTTAGTCACCTAAGTCGCTTTGTAACAGCTCACCTAAGTAGCTGTTACAAAGACCACCATTTTTTCATTCATTCTTAATAAGACTGTTTTATTATGAAATGTTGACATTGATGTACCTTTTCTTTCTGTAATGCTTTTCAGTACTTTATCTACGTCAATAAAACACTCTACTGAACAAACATCATGTCTTCTTTTCCAAACCTGACTGCAGCCCACAACCCTGAATTCGTTAGTCAGCTGAACAACAGCACCACCACCTGGTTTGAAATCAAATTGAGGGATGGAGCTAGAGAAACGTAACCACTCAAATTCAGAGATGAAGATATGGATGCAAGGACTGATAGTCCATGAGATCAACATGATCACTTTAAACATATTTAGAAGATATATACTGTCTTTGTTTACAAAGACATTGTTAAAAGCATGGATTCAAAACAACCTTATATTTTGTCTTATGGTGGGATAAAACAGTTGTTCAATGCTGAGGCATTCATAAGATAGAATCAAGGGAAATATATCATATATTTAAATATCTATTTAGCAGCAGAAAATATTGCACATTAACCCTTATAAAATATCTTTGCTAGTTCACTATCTGGTAAGACGCCAATTGTGGTAAGGAAGCACAACCAAAGGTATTTGCTCACATGCAGAAGTAATCTCTTCTCTATGGCTTTCTGTGATTCTTATCAGACGTATGTAATCAATTGCGAGAACAGCTTTGTCAAGGCTGATGGTTGATCTGGGAGGTTTTAGAAGTAGGTGGGAGGGACAGACAGACTGAAAACACAACTCTGACCTGCAGAGGTTATCCCAACCAGATCAAATCAAATAAAATGTTATGGGTCACATACACATGGTTAGCAGATGTTATTGTGAGTGTGGCAAAATGCTTACTCATGTGATCAATGACTATGCAAGTAGATGAATGATAACGATGCAGGAGACATGTAGCGCCAGCCCTGTCCCACTCTGGTCTCTGTCCACGTATTGTTTAGGAACTACCAGCGATTAAATCCAGATGCCTCACAACGAAACCAGTTATTGAATCGTGAAACAGTCATTTATGTCATCTACATTCATGTGATCAATGACTATGCAAGTAGATTAAATAAATATGGTTCAGGCATTAAGACAGGCCAAAGGAAACCCCTGAAAGCAAAGACTTGTGGGTATATGAGGTAATGAGTGTGACTACATGACGTTGGCATTTTGTCCAGGCTACTAAAAACATATAGTCTACTTCTATGTCTGTAAATGTTCTGACTTTGACATGGACAATATTTTTCCTGACATGAACCTGTTTGAACTAATATGAGATGTGTGGTCAGTTTTGGGAATGGATCTAACGTCTAGAAGATACGCCTGGGTGGACATATTGCAGCTAGGGAGTATACATGAATCTTTCCAATGTGTTCAATGTCCTTTCGTCTTTTAATCACATTTTTTTGGTCCATTTGAGACTATGGTTTGTGAGGTGGAAAGAATACTCTGAACTGGGCCTAAGATCCTCTGTAATTGCTCAAAGCTGCAGCATTTGGATAGTGCACTGCTGTTCCTACCTGGTGTTGAAAACCTGGAATCTGGATGACTGTAGCATCGTCCTTCGAGGACAGCAACAGGCACTACACTGTATGGTGCTTCAATAGAATGTCCTTGTTGCTATGACAAGAACAGAAAAGTAAATATGAGTGCAGGCTCAAAATAATATCAGTGCTAATGTCTGCTAGACCTCCTTGGTGAGCAAACACACACACACACACACACACACACACACACACACACACCCCATCCTTGGAGACATCTTAGAACGAGTACAGTCCATTGATGGAACCAACTGGAGATGATGAGTTGGGTCAGATCAATGTACACAACCACAGCGGGCATCAGACACAGTGGCTGGTGCCTGGAGGAGTGTGTGACTGACTATGTGAAGATGAATGAATGTCTCAGGCAAGCAGGGAACCTAATGGACCAGGGAGGGGTGCTGAGCTGACATTTGCAGTTTGCACAAGCCGGGTCTAACTTTGTCTTAGTGCCAAGCACATGCACAGAGAATACTCTTGATGAGACCCAGAAGTGAAGTGCAAGCTTGAAAATGGTGCTGTCTGGTTGGAGGAAGACAGGGTCTGGGTGAATGAGAACAACGTGATAAACAGAATAGAAAGAAAAAATGCAACACAAAAGTCGTGTTCACAATGGCATTTTAAAGTGACTCAAATAAACTAAATGTTGCATATCCAATTCAAATCTGTTCTTTTTTCTTCTGTCTGAACAGCCAAAAAGCACACAGAATAGGATATGTCAAGCCACATTCCACCTTCGTAATCAGATATAAATCTGATTCCTGGCCATGCGACATGTGTCTGAACGGTCAAATCTGATGTATTTTCCCTCATAGTTTTTAATCTTGTTGCTTGCTAGCTACTCTGTTGACAGTTTGACAAGATCATGTGGTAGCCAACTAGCTTACTTAATTGTTTACAAACCAATTAGTGAAGGTGCTAGAATGCTAAACAGCTACCAAGTTATCTACTTGACTGCTGTGGCCAAAAAGGACTCATTTGACAAGTGGATCATCTTATCCTTTGAGACTTTAAATGTGTTCTTGCACTAGGATTTTGAACAACTGGGAAACGTCCATGGCAGGCATTGTTGTCACCTTAGCCAGCTACACAACTTCTGAGTGATAGGAAGCACAAACACCACCACCAGCCTACACCACTGCACACACACCTGTCGTTACTATGACAACTAGCGTAGCAATGGCAGAAAATGACTGCCGTTTGAACTCACATCCAATTTGGTCCAAAACGGATTTCAAAAACAAAACTGATTTGAGCATGAAGATCTGCAGTGTGAAGTAGGCTTAAGAGGTCCGAAGTACTTCACAAATCATGTTGCGATTTTGTTTGATATTTATTCAGACAGAGTAGCATTGCAGCTCATTAGTTTGACCTTCAGTCTGGGCTGTTCCACAGCCATAAGGCATGAATGTCCCTTAAATGATTCTACAGCATGAAATCTCACAGCTGGAGCAACAACCTAATATACAGTGCTCAATTACCAGTTGAACACAGCTTGAGCCAATCTCCCACAATCTCTCACAAATGATTTGGTCATATATACATTTCAGGGAATCCCTTGAGAGAGGCTAAACATAATCATCCCAGATGCCTCAGCCCGATTGAGGTCAGAAACCACACGGACACTTGTATACGAGGCCTCCCCTGCTATTTAGCTTTTTCGTCTGGCAATGGCTAACTTCCTCTGGGTAAATACCCCCAATTTAAAACATTATTAGCCTTCTGAAAAAATATACAGTAGGGTGTTGGATCACACATCAGCTTGACCGATGGTGATACATCTCAATGTTTGAAGGCTGTTAAGACCCTTCCCTGTGAAAAGATGGATATCTGGCAAAACAGCACAGGACAATGTATTCCGGCTGTGAGTTATTGTCTCTCAGTGATGGCCTTACTAGATAGTTGCCAATCTGGACCCTGACCAGGATACAGAGACAGACTAACAAACAGGCTGTCTTGTCTGTGTTACCTTGAGTGAATGTCACAGTGGAGTGATGACTCCGGGGAGCAGACATAATGAGCTCACCAGTTAGTGCCACACGGGCATAATTGGAGTCAATGGGCTGATTGGTAATGCAGACATGTTGAAAAGCGAGCCGCATCCCACTTGCCTCGTCCCTAATTGAGTATTCATGATATGGCGACTGGAGCTCTTGTCTGAGCCTGGTCAACCATAGCAGGTGAAGACAGTGATAACCTTGGGGAAGGACTTCAGGTTGGCAGGAGATAATGGGTGAGATGCGAGAGTAGGGCCTGATGACTTTGAACAACGGTGGCTTGCTTGTGTTCTCTGAGAGCAACAGGAGTTTCACATCCATAGCTTTTGATCTGAAGTGAGTATGTTGTAAATCATAGGCTAAATTACCCACGTCTTCATGAACCTTAGGTACAGCAGAGGAGGCTGGTGAGGGGAGACCTGCTCATAATAATGAATGAAATGGAGTGGATGAAAACATTGGAAAACCAGGTGTTGGATGTGTGTAATATCGTTACATTCATTCCGTTCCAGACGTTACTATGAGCCCGTCCTCCCCAATTAAAGTGTCATAGACGGGCGGGGAATTGAACTTATACCAATTTGTATGTCCATGATTTCAAAGCCTGTTTGTCAGTATAAGACTAATTGTATTAGAGATAAAAGTAATCTGTCTGTTTTTAAGATCAACATCCAAAATATAATGTGTCCTTTTTCATTGTTTTCTTTTCTATATTATACAAGTGAACACATTCAAATGCAAACATTGAACAGGGGTAGAGGCAGAAATTTGAATATTTCTGCATATTCATCCATTGGTTGACAAAAAAAACTGGATTTTAGTGAATGGATGATGCAAGAGTCCTCTTGGATGCCACAGGAGTAACCGGATGCTGTAAGAGTCCTCTTGGATGCCACAGGAGTAATCGGATGCTGTAAGAGTCCTCTTGGATGCCACAGGAGTAACCGGATGCTGTAAGAGTCCTCTTGGATGCCACAGGAGTAACCGGATGCTGTAAGAGTCCTCTTGGATGCCACAGGAGTAACCGGATGCTGTAAGAGTCCTCTTGGATGCCACAGGAGTAACCGGATGCTGTAAGAGTCCTCTTGGATGCCACAGGAGTAATCGGATGCTGTAAGAGTCCTCTTGGATGCCACAGGAGTAATCGGATGCTGTAAGAGTCCTCTTGGATGCCACAGGAGTAACCGGATGCTGTAAGAGTCCTCTTGGATGCCACAGGAGTAACCGGATGCTGTAAGAGTCCTCTTGGATGCCACAGGAGTAATCGGATGCTGTAAGAGTCCTCTTGGATGCCACAGGAGTAATCGGATGCTGTAAGAGTCACTGGTGTTCATGACATGGACAGTTGCCAGGGATTCAATTGTGTTCCCATGTCTGTGATTTATTCAAATCACACATACACTGGGTGTGAACTCACTCATTATCAGAGCAGGTTGTGGACACCTATGATCACCCCTGAATTAGACTCATCAGTGATGTTTGTAGAGGCAAAAATAATTAGCAGCCATATTTTCTCCTCCTATCTGTGTATTTGTCATGGCGATGGGATGTGGAGCACAGTGCAACGCGGACAGTGTGTTTGTATAGATCAATTCTAATTAGGGGAGCACGCAATGAAAACACATTTTATAGTGTGTGATTTCTCTCCATGAGCTGTAGAGGCTAGTGGTGGCACAGCGATGCACCACTGACAGACCAGAGAAGTCAGCCTAGATCAGCACTGTGGGAAAGGAGCAGGAGAGAGAAGACTAGCTTTCAAACAGTGGTCGGAGCATAGAGAAACGGGGAACTTGGCACACAAAAAAATCTTTGTAGGACTTTCAGAGCTCTCTGTTCAATTCTATGTGAAGGAGATCTTGAAAATGTTCCCTAATCTCAACTTCATGTCTCTGTATCGGTGAGACCGGTTGCCGTGGATACCCAGCAACGCCACACACAAATTAACAATACAGCGACACGATCAAGTTGCATCCTAAAAATCAACACCCACAAAAATATATTGGAGGTGTAAATAGAGCAGTGCCAGCCCGGGCTAAAAATGACGTCATTGTGACATCCCAGCCAGCAAAATGTGGCATGGGACGACCCTGAAGACCTGAAGATCTGCTCTGGGACACCTCCCTTTTCATCCAAGAGTGTAGGATGGATGTTAAGCTGATGGTTGGCTGTTGCTTTGATTCATACAGTTGTTCTAAACAAGCAAAGACCCCGACGAACAATACTGAATAGGGCTGTTGTATCAACAGCTTGTTGAGCTGTTGTCTCATACCACAGTGCCTCCTGGTGGTATGATTCATAAGAGATTGCCTCTATATTTTCAGTGGTTGTTCTTAAAAGTGTAAGGGATCTATGAATCTCATTTGAGAACAAAAATACAAGGTTCCTCCTCGGCGGAAGCAAGTGTTGATTGAAATCCATACAGTGTAAGACGAGGTAAGCACATTGAAGAAAACAGACACTGGAGTAAATTCAGCAACACTTTCCGTAGCTCACTCCAACGCTAGGCATCACATTTTCATGGAATCGAATGGGCCGCTTTAGCATTAGCTAGCCTAGCATGAGGACAAAATAATTTAATTCAAAACTAGCAGTATTTCAATCTTCTCAAATTGTCATTTTGGATAATTAGAGGAACATCTTCCATCCCTGGATTGAGGTAGATTTTCTAATTAAACACTCGTCACCACGGTGCAAACATTATGAGAGGTGTGTTTTTTGACCTGAAAGGTTCAGATACAATTCCTGCAAACTTCAGCCCTGATTTTGTCATCTTTAGTCCAATAAATGGGGTTCCTCAAACGAAGAAAATAAGATTTACAAAGGGCCGAGTGACTGCGGGCCAAAGTAAATCAAATCAAATTGTATTTGTCACGTTCTCTGAATACAACAGGTATAGATAGACCTTACAGTGAAACGCTTACTTACTTTTTTTAGTTGTGATGTTTGATCTCTGTTTCTCTGTGAAGTCCAGTAGACAGAATCAATCTGCACACTGAGTTTAATTGTATCATAGTTATCACTGTTGATTCACCGCACCGCTGCTAAACTGAGTGGAGGAAGGTGTGATGTCCTGAACGGTTCAAATTATAGAAATGTGATCTATAGAGCTGATATGATTTCCTATTCTACATATTATATACTGAACAAAAATAGAAATCGAACATGCAACAATTTCTAAGATTTTACTGAGTTACAGTTCATAGAAGGAACTGTAACTCAGGTGAATAAGCCAGATGTGGAGGGCCTAGGCTGGCGTGGTTACACGTGATCTGTGGTTGTGAGGCCGGTTGGACATACTGCCAAATTCTCTAAAATTATGTTGGAGGCGACTTATGATGGAGAAGTGAACATAAAATTCTCTGCCAACAGCTCTGGTAGACATTCCTGCAGTCAGCATTCCAATTGCATGCTCTCTCAAAACGTGAGAGATCTGTGGTATTGTGTTGTGTGACAAAAATGCACATTTTAGAGAGGCTTTTTATTGTCCCCAGCACAAGGTGCACCTGTGTAATGATCATGCTGTTTAATCAGCTTCTTGATATGCCACACCTGTGAGGTGGATGGATTATCTTTACAATTGAGAAATGCTCACTAACTGGGATGTAAACAAATTTGTGCACAAGATTTGAGAGAAATTAGCTTTTTGTGCATATTGAACATTTCTGGGATATTTTATTTCAGTTCAGGAACCAACACTTTACATGTTGAGTTAATATTTTTGTTCAGTTTAGTTTGAGTGTCATTTACTGTGTTACGTCTAGGCTATGGCCGCGATTCTAACAGATCACTTTACCTTCCAAAGTGTGTGGCATTATAGGGATAAAAACTGTCCGACTTGCGCTGACATGAAGACTGCATGAACTTTGCAAAAACCATGTGATCAAAAGCAGTTGCTCTTCAACTTCATCCTGCAGCCATTGCCTGCATTGTGGTAGACTCAACCAATCATTATGTTGTATTTGTTTGTCCTACACGTGACTGAAACAGGAACCAACTTAATATACACAGTATATATGTACAATTAAAATGTGATATTTGAGGGCCTCTGACCAATTTATAGTACAATGTACACACATATTTGGAAAAGTTTATTTCGACATTACAAAAAAATGACTTTTATGGCAACGCTACCATGTTGCACTGCCTTGCTTTTGGAAAACCACATCAGTGTCTGACTTTCGGCTGTCACAGATGCGCCTCCCTTCACCTCGACTGTCGTGCACAGTCGGTGTAACAGCGCCACATGGTGCAAAGCCCGGCAGCTGCAGGTTAAGGACAGTCGTCTTACGCTCTCGGGCACGGCTTGGCACTGATGCGTCAGCGTCTATGGAGCATTCGCCTGGGCTTCCAGGAGTGACAGCTTGCAATACCCCTGCTTTCTAGGAGCAGCATCTATCCGGAGATACTACACCGCTTTTCCATACACGGGTTCCTGTTTGTTCTGGTGTATTTTGAAGACGCCGTGAAACCGCTACTGCCAAGCTGTTAGCAGGTGAGGTAGTTTGCGTTCAATCTGTTGTCGTATTCATCCATTGACATGTTGCTGGCTAAATGATCATGCATTAACAGTGGATAACGGTGTTTACGTATAGCCGAGTCTACCGCAACCTGCTGAAATGATCTAGCCTAAATACCTGCTTGTAAATAGCCTAAACATACAATTTTGTTAGGTGTCACATTGAGCACATGTAGGTTTGCGGTCCAGTTCTGCGTAATTGCATCGGAAATAGATTTTATTGTGCCGAATCTCCTGATCTTCAGGCATTTCAAAGAGTGACTCGGTTATAGGTTCGAGATCTCGTAATTCCCTATCTCATGATCACTGTTGCCTCATGTCGATGCCCTCTCATTTTGTTTTCCAAATTTCATCTCCAGTCAGCGCATCACATCAGTCACTCAAGATGCCACTACTGGCACAGGTGAGAAATACATTTAAATACGTCATCTGATGAGAAACTCCCCGTGAACTGAAACATTTGTTATTGCATGCATTTTAACCAAATGTAACATGTTGCTAGGGTCATTTTTTAACATGTATCGATCTCTCATCCACAAAATGCACCCCAAATCCCTTTCCTGGACGGCTTCTTGAAATAAAGGCGAATCATTTGAGCTTGGACTATTCCCAGAGAAAAAAAAACGCAACATACATGGGTGACGTTTTATTAGTTGGCATCGTGATGCTCGCTATCATAACGCCTCGAACGGATTAAATAATGCATGAACCGGTGTCAGCCGCTCCAGTGTTTGCATTGATTCGTTCTCTGCAGGGGGTGAGCCTGGATGAGTTAAGGGGGTTTAGTTTGGAACAGATAATATTGGGGGAAGAGAACGATAGGCGCATGTAATTCTCCTATCATAATTGGCAATGCGCATGTATTAATCACTGCATGGTTATGGACTTCAAATAAATAAGCTCACGTGATGTTATTCCCTCTCACAATTATATCCCATCACCAGATTTTGTGGATGGAATTATACATGCTGCTTTCTCTGAATTCAATTACTAACAAAAACAAAAGTCAGGCGGAATTATCACCATGAGTAACAAGTGAGATGCTCCTGGATCTGAGCATAGACATTAAAACCAGGCATCTGTCTCCTCTTTCCTGGACTTCAGTGGAAAACTCCAGTACTGAACTAAACCCCTTGCTGGCACATTATGTCTATGGCAAAGAACATCTCTAATGGATCTCAAATTCAAATATTGGATACAGGTTATCAAGTCATTTAAAATGCCATGGACATGTTCGAATTGCAAACGGAATATTACCGCTAGGGAATTATCATAGGCCTAGCCTATGGATGATAATCAATAGCCTACTATGAAACGGATGTCGTTGCAGACTATTCTAGCGAAGTCGGCGGGTAGCTCGACTGGGACTTGGATCTGGGTCTCTGCAGCTGTCTGTTCAACACTTTATCCATTACACAGAGGCTTGACGCTCTTAACAAGGTCGCTATACATGTTGTAGTTACTACCTCTCCCTTCTGAATGCACATGGCTGTGCTTCACTCTCACAATTCCCTTGAGCCCATACTGATGGGACACGCCTTTGATGGCCTCCTTTAAACGCCAATGCTCCATGACACTGCCTACATCAGTGTAGCAAATCTATCTGGTAGCTCGACCAGGAATTGAACCTGGGGCCCAGGTGATGTGCTGGTAATGTTTCCTTTTTTTCGGAATATTGCGAAAATACTTTTACTCCAGGTACTTTTTTGGATCAGAGGGCACTTATGTTGTTTTTTTCACCTTTATTTAACCAGGTAGGCCTGTTGAGAACAAGTTCTCATTTTCAACTGCGACCTGGCCAAGATAAAGCAAAACAGTGCGACACAGTTACAAATTGAGTTACACCATTAATATGAAACAACGTCACTCTCATCTAGCTCAAACAATGGCAGGAGATGGCATATAGTAGGGATGGGCGTTTGAAATTATTTCACTAATCGAATATCGTACTTTTTCGGTAATCCGGATAGTCCAAATTCATGTTTAAAAAAAACACCCCTCCACCTCACCTCACCTCCCTCCCTCCCTCACCTCCCTCCCTCCCTCACCTCCCTCACCTCCACACACACGTCACACACGTTACTCTCGCCACTACTCGAGAGAGCCGGTGCACTGCGCTCTGCTTATTTCAGCAGAAGGGTAGGGGGGGATCAGGGGCTGGTGTGTGTGACATGGGAGAGGAGGCAGCCAAACCGACTCGCGCAAATTAGACAAACGTGTGACTGCAATAGGTTATCTCATACCAAATGGTAGTGACTGTATCAAATAGTTGTAAAGAAGCTAACTAGCTAAAGTAGCAAGGCTAATTCATGCTATGTTGCTGCGCTCTCCGTGGTGTACATGTCTACAACAACACCATTCATATGAACCAACGCCCTTCTCATGTAGCTAACTTCTACTTCAATTTAGCATTGACTGGACATTTTCCTCTTCACTTGCTACAGTGGAGCCTCAGACTGTAGCGCCGCTTTGATTGACCTACAATAACAACCCGCTACGGCTACCAGTGCGTCTTTTTTATGGGAGTGCACTCATACATCTGTTTTATGAAAATGTGTGTAATTGTCTATCCTTGTAGGCTATGTTGCAATGTCATATAGATCATTTTCATTCATTTTAGACGAATACTTTTCATTGTTTAATACAGATATATAAAAACAGTACCAGTCAAAAGTTTGGACACCTACTTATTCCAGGGTTTTTCTTAATTTTTTACTATTTTCTACATTGTAGAATAATAGTGAAGACAACAAAACTATGAAATAACACATTGGAATCATGTAGTAACCCAAAAATTGTTAAACAACTCAAAATATATTTAAGATTCTTCAAAGTAGCCACCCTTTGCCTTGATGACGACTTTGTACCTGTCGCCATTTTCTTTCTCTGAAGTAAAGGTTGTCTACTTGAGTAGGATTCTTTCAGTCTAGCTGAGATCCTTCCGTTCCTACCGTCTACCTCCCTGCCTACTGTCGCTGATGGCTGGCTATCTCACTGGCTACTGTAATTCATCCTGTCAGAGAGGCGCTGGAGCGTTGACTACCTAACCGATTCTTTAGTACTCTTTCCACTGACCCGGGCTCAGGAATCCATCTGATGAAGGACACTTTATGGGGGGGTAACTCTCCAGTCCATTGCAGAAGGAGAATGGAAAGTTCATGAGATTTGTTGGCACTTGTCAATATATCTTTGGTTTGCGCAGCTGATTGTGGCTGCTGGTCTAGTAATCAGACTGGAGGAGCAGTGAACCCTGAAGTATGCAATCCCCATCACCTTTCCACCCCTGCCCGTCAGTCAATCTTTTAACTCCCTTCTCTCTCCCTAGTTCACTGCTGTGTTACATCTCACTCCCTGTTGCTTTTCTCTTGTCTATAGAACGTTGAGATTGAGACCAATCTCGTTCTCTTGGTCACATTATGTGTCCTGTCCTTGTGTGTTCTGTTTCCGTGAGATCACTGTTTCAATGAGATCAACGAGTGGTGAAGAGATCTCAAGTGAATTAGATTGCAGACGTGTTTTAATGGAGACGATAGAAAGCTGTGACATTCTCTCTTTTCAGCAACAATTAGTGTTGTTGTCATATAGGGGGAAACTCACTTGATTAATGGTGCCGTGAGTACCACCTGGAAGGAAGCCATCCAACGTTCACATGCATTAGCCTGGTCCTGTCTTTGTGATATAACTACTGTGTTCTACAGATTGCTGTGATTGTTCCTGTCTTTGTGATATAACCACTGTGTTCTACAGATTGCTGCGATTGTTCTTGCCTCTTTTTTACTATGAATGCAACCATTGTGGTCCTAGGAAAAGTTGACTCAAAAGAGAGCAAGCGCCTTATCCATGCGAAGGGCAACACAACCTGGGTTTGGGGGGCATGTTGAATTGAGTGTTGACATTACTTTGTGACACCTGCTGATGTAAAAAGTCCTTTATAAATTTGACTGATTTGGTGCTTTTGACTTTTGATTTCAGCCTTATCTAGGATTAGATTAGATTTTGGCCAAAATTTCTTGACACAAATAAACAACTCTCTCTGTTTTTGGCCAGATGAGAGTACTGTAGTGGGTAAAGAGAAGAGGGAGTGAAAACAAACTACACTGAACAAAAATATAAACACAACATGTAAAGAGTTGGTCCATGTTTCATGAGCTGCAATAAAAGATCCCAGGAATGTTCCATACTCACAAAAAGCAGATTTCTCTCAAATGTTGTGCACACATTTGTTGACATTCTAGTTAGTGAGCATTTCTCCTTTGCCAAGATATTCCATCCACCTGACAGGTGTGTCATATCAAGAATCTGATTAAACAGCATGATCATTACACAGGTGCACCTTGTGCTGGGGACAAAAAAGGCCACTCTAAAACGTGCATTTTTGTCACACAACACAATGCCACAGATGTTTCAAGTTTTGAGGGAGCGTGCAATTGACATGCTGACAGCAGGAATGTCTAACCAAGCTTTTGCCAGAGAATTTGATGTTCATTTCTCTACCATAAGCTGCCTCCAACGTTGTTTTAGAGATTTTGGCAGTACGTTCAACTGGCCACACAACCGCAGACCATGTGTATGGCGTCGTGTGGGCGAGCAGTTTGCTGACATCAACGTTGTGAACAAAGTGCCCCATGGTGGCGGTGGAGTTATGGTATGGGCAGGCATAAGCTACGGACAAAGAACACAATTTCATTTTATCGATGGCAATTTGAATGCGCAAAAATACTGTGAAGGTATCTGTGACCAACAGATACATATCTGTATTCCCAGTCATGTGAAATCCATAGATTAGAGCCTAATTTATTTACTTCCATTGACTGATTTCCTCATATGAACTGTAACTCAGTAAAATATATCTTTGTTCAGTGTGTATATAGGAAAACATAGAGACTGCTGAAAAGACGCCTTTTCTCTTTGAAGTGATGAAGAGGGGAATGAAGAGTCTGAATCCGAGACCGAGTGCGCCACCGTGCAGAGGGAGTGAGCGAGCGGGGGCTGATTTGTCACTTCTGAGTGTTAAAAGGGGGTAGGGGAGGGGAAGTACCCTGACACTGATGGCTTGTGAAGTTTACTCTCGGATGCTAGTGAATTAGGTTGTCATGACGAATAATGCACTCCTTACAGTTGGTTGTGACTGTGGCCAACACCGGGCTGAATGAAGAGGATGGGAGAACAGGGTAAAGGCACATTCTGCAAAAAAGGTCCATATCAATCATTTTTGTTATTGCCTTCAATGATTCAAAACAAGGTGTCGTGTCCTTCAATGATTCAAAACAAGGTGTCGTGTCCTTCAATGATTCAAAACAAGGTGTCGTGTCCTTCAATGATTCAAAACAAGGTGTCGTGTCCTTCAATGATTCAAAACAAGGTGTCGTGTCCTTCAATGATTCAAAACAAGGTGTCGTGTCCTTCAATGATTCAAAACAAGGTGTCGTGTCCTTCAATGATTCAAACTCATTCTCAAAACAAGGTGTCATGTCCTTCATGTCCTTGTTGATACATGAGTTATTTTCTGTCTCCAAGCACCCATCCCACAGAGTCCTCATCCCATAGAGCAGGGTTTCCCTAACTCGGTCCTGGGACCCCACATGGGTGCACGTTTTGTTTTTTGCCCTAGCACTATACAGCCAGTGGGGGCCCCAGGACCAAGCTTGGGAAGCCCTGTCAGAGTCCCCATCCCATAGAGCAGCTGCCACGCATAAGGACATGCTTTTTAATTAATTTAGGCCTACATACATTTGCCTTTGGGAAGAACGGCTGGCCTACTGGATGTGTGCAACCTTGGCCCAGATAATGGCACTGAATACCATGGGCTTAAATGAAGAGGGAAGCTGTGAATGTAGCTGGAAACTACAGCTGTCTGTGTCTGGCTCGCTAGCTGGCTGCCCGTGAAGGTAGCTGGAAACTACAGCTGTTTGGGCCTGACTGGCAGGCTGGTGGCCTGTAAAGAATGTCCTGAGGTGCCTTAATGGCCCTTTTTGAGCAGGAAATAAAGAGCTGACTCATGCTAATGTGTTCATCTGAGGCACAGGTCTCATATACAAGTCCCATAAGTCCCTTCTCAGTATGATGAGGAATCTGCATTCGGATATGTGTTTGATGTATTATATTTGATATGTTTGATATACAGTGATATGTTTGATATATTTGTTTATATTATGTTTGATATGTTTATATTATGTTTGATATGTTTGATATGTTTATATTGTGTTTGATATATTATGTTTGATATGTTTGATATATTGTGTTTGATATATTGTGTTTGATATATTATGTTTGATATGTTTGATATATTGTGTTTGATATATTGTGTTTGATATATTGTGTTTGATATATTATGTTTGATATATTATGTTTGATATGTTTATATTGTGTTTGATATATTATGTTTGATTTGTTTGATATATTGTGTTTGATATATTGTGTTTGATATATTGTGTTTGATATATTGTGTTTGATATATTATGTTTGATATATTATGTTTGATTTGTTTGATATATTGTGTTTGATATATTGTGTTTGATATATTGTGTTTGATATATTGTGTTTGATATATTATGTTTGATATATTATGTTTGATTTGTTTGATATATTGTGTTTGATATATTGTGTTTGATATATTGTGTTTGATATATTGTGTTTGATATATTATGTTTGATATATTATGTTTGATTTGTTTGATATATTGTGTTTGATATATTGTGTTTGATATATTGTGTTTGATATATTGTGTTTGATATATTGTGTTTGATATATTGTGTTTGATATATTGTGTTTGATATATTGTGTTTGATATATTGTGTTTGATATATTGTGTTTGATATATTGTGTTTGATTTGTTTGATATATTGTGTTTGATATATTGTGTTTGATATATTGTGTTTGATATATTGTGTTTGATATATTATGTTTGATATATTATGTTTGATTTGTTTGATATATTGTGTTTGATATATTGTGTTTGATATATTGTGTTTGATATATTGTGTTTGATATATTGTGTTTGATATATTGTGTTTGATATATTATGTTTGATATATTATGTTTGATTTGTTTGATATATTGTGTTTGATATATTGTGTTTGATATATTGTGTTTGATATATTGTGTTTGATATATTGTGTTTGATATATTGTGTTTGATATATTGTGTTTGATATATTGTGTTTGATATATTGTGTTTGATATATTGTGTTTGATATATTGTGTTTGATATATTGTGTTTGATATATTGTGTTTGATATATTATGTTTGATTTGTTTGATATATTGTGTTTGATATATTGTGTTTGATATATTGTGTTTGATATATTGTGTTTGATATATTGTGTTTGATATATTATGTTTGATTTGTTTGATATATTGTGTTTGATATATTGTGTTTGATATATTGTGTTTGATATATTGTGTTTGATATATTGTGTTTGATATATTGTGTTTGATATATTGTGTTTGATATATTATGTTTGATTTGTTTGATATATTGTGTTTGATATATTGTGTTTGATATATTGTGTTTGATATATTGTGTTTGATATATTGTGTTTGATATATTGTGTTTGATATATTATGTTTGATTTGTTTGATATATTGTGTTTGATATATTGTGTTTGATATATTGTGTTTGATATATTGTGTTTGATATATTGTGTTTGATATATTGTGTTTGATATATTACGTTTGATATATTACGTTTGATTTGTTTGATATATTGTATTAGGCCAGCAGCATACCACTCTACATCCCACTGCTGGCTTGCCTTTGAAGCTAAGCAGGGTTAGTTCTGATCAGTTCCTGGATGGGAGACCAGATGCTGCTGAAAGTGGTGTTGGGGAACCAGTAGGAGGAAGTCTTTCTTCTGGTTTAAAAAAGTTATATTAAGAGTAGGGGTGTTAACCCCGTTGTCCTGGCTAAATTCCCAATCTGACCCTCATACCATCATGGCCTACCTCATCATATCCAGCTTCCAATTGGCTCGTTAATCTCCCCTGTAACTATACCCCAGCTCGTTGATGTAAATGAGAATGTGTTCTCAGTCAACTTACCTGGTAAAATAAATATTGTTACGTGATAGGCTTTCAGAATGGATGGGGGTGAGGGAGTTGTGGAAGCTTAAATATTCTATCTTCCCCATTCACCCTCTGAATGGCACAACATACACAATCCATGTCTCAAGGCTTAAAAATCCTTCTTTAACCTGTCTCCTCCCCTTCATCTACACTGATTTGAAGTGGATTTAAGAGGTGACATCAATAAGGGATCATAGCATTCACCTGGTCAGTCTGTCATGGAAAGAGGTGTTCCTAATGTTTCATCCACTCGGTGAATCCCACTGTCATGTTTATTTTGTCTCTGTTGGCAAAGTTGAGATTGACGTTGAATGGATGTGCTTTTAAAAGCAGAGAATCCAGGCCCCAAATTCCATCTTGGCCTCGTCTCCTTCTCTGCTTAGGAGCGACTCTGAGATGAGAAATGGCCACACTGTTAAATGAACTTGCATCCAAAGGTAAGTGCTGAAGCAGGTACATTACACATTTATGGAGGAGGGAGATGAAGTCAGACTTCTGGCGGAGCCAGCAGCCACGCAAAATCTTAATTCCAATGAGTAGGATGATCCTCTGAGTGGTGGGGTCTGATAAGGAGCCTGTAGGAAGAGCTTACGGAGTCCCTCACACACTACAATCGTCTTCTTTTTTATTAGGATTGTATAAAATAAGAATTTGTTCTTAACTGACTTGCCTGGTTAAATAAAGGTAAAATAAATAAATACCTGGAGCGAGATTCTATATACACACACACACTGAGGGACGGTCATTCCACTACTCACCCTCAAATAAGTCTTTGAGGAATTGGGATACACCCAATGAACATTTTATCACAACCGCTAGCTCCCCTGGTGCCTGTAAACTCCACATCAGCTCCTCCACCCCCAGACTGTAACCTCCACATCAGCTCCTCCACCCCCAGACTGTAAACTCCACATCAGCTCCTCCACCCCCAGACTGTAAACTCCACATCAGCTTCTCCACCCCCAGACTGTAAACTCCACATCAGCTCCTCCACCCCCAGACTGTAAACTCCACATCAGCTCCACCCAGCTTCATCAACTCCCCTCGCTGTCCACTGGGAGTTTCGCCAATAGAGCATCTAATTTCAATTAGAGGTAAATCTCTGTTTTGATCTTGAACTTGAGTCGGTGGTGTTGAAAGGCCTCCTCAACCCATTTCATTAACCCAGTGGCCTCCTCGTACTCCCCCTCCCCTCTCGTCGGAGTGCTGAGACCCTGCCAAAACCTAATCTACTCCCAGACTGCATTTTGTGTGTGTGTGTGAGAGAGCAACTTGGCCTCATAGACTAGATGTAACATTGTAAAATGTAAATCCGGGACACTTAAATTAGTTTAACATTTTACGTTTGTTATGGTTACATAAGACAGAAGGTTTCTTAAGGCAAAAAAAAAGAGTAGGGTGGTTGGTAGGGGTGGATGTGTTTGCATATAACACGAACGTCTAGTAACCCAAAGGTTGCGTGTTTGAATCTCATCACGGACAGCTTTTGCATTTTAGCAACTTTGCAACTACTTGCTACTTTGCAACTGGTTAGCATGTTAGCTAAACCTTCCCCTAACCTTAACCCTTTAATCTAACTCCTAACCTTACCCCTAACCACTAACTCTAACCCCTAGCCTAGCTAATGCTAGCCACCTAGCTAACATTAGAAACAACACATTGGAATTTGTTTATCATACGTTTTGCTCATTCGTACCATATTGTACAGAATAATACAACATGCTGGTTGGAGAGAGAGAGTATGTATGTTTTCCTTTGTTCACTGCACAATGCAACATGCCATTAAGAATTTAAGTCTTCCCCTGCACTGCAGACGTGATTTTCAGAGTTTGGGTTGATTGTGTTTAGTTCTGTGTGTGTGTGTGTGCACGCATGCTTTGTGTGTGTTTCTGCTTGTGTAAGTGGTCGTGGTGGTGTGTGTGAGTGTTTCGGGGTAATTGGCCTCAGCTCTGGCCAGAGAATGTTGCTGACACAAAGAGAAAAACAACCACTTTTCTTCTCTTGCAACAATCAGCATGGCATCACTTGTACCATCAAACTGTAGTGGGGAGAGGGAAGGGGTGGAGAGGAGGGGGACGTGTGGAGAGGAGGAGGAGGAGGAGGAAGGAAGAGGAGGAGAGGAGAGGAGGGAGGGGCCAATTCAGTACTCTATGTCAAGATGCTCTGGAGGAGCCTACAGAGCATTCAGACTCCTGTGTTAAGACTGTGTTGGTGCGTATTGAGTTAGGCTAGACACTAGATATAAACGATGGAGAATCATCAATTCGGTTTTTCTATGTGTCAGAGAATACTATGGCGTCACAGGGCCCTATGACAGAACACTCAGTCTGAAACATCATACTTTCATACAATAGGGTCTTTTTAGTGGGGTAATTATTCTTACAAGAGGAAGATGACCTGCAGTGAAATGTAGACTGTCACCCAAGGGACAGAGAATGCTGGGAAAATGGCTCTATTTTTAGTGAAGCTATCTGAAATTAGCAAAGGCTCAACTGAGCCTCTGTAGAATCCTGTAGACCTAGGTGTATACCTGTGGAAGCTCGATTGTACAATGAGGCCAGCCCAGGATCAAATCAACAATCCTGATTGGAATTCTCAGAGAGTCTACCTCTATGGAAATCTATTATGCTTGCATGGTGTAAGCATTTATGAGGTGATGGCGTCCTTCGAGAGACAGACAGTAAGCCATGAATAAAGAACACCAGGTTCTATTCTAGTTGTTTTTATTTCCCCCTAGTTTCCGTGGTGTCACTGGTATTTGTTATCTTCCCTGGTGACCACGGCGACCCCTCTTCATCATGAAGCGTAGTGTCTCCTCCAACTCTGATTCAATGGCAATTATTTCCCCAAATGCAACTCTAATCACTAATCAGGGGAACGTCCAGGAGTGCAATTAGATGGCCCGTGTATCATTAGAACTGGAATTGACAGGCTGCAGTATGCAGTCACTTAGTAGAGGACCGGAGATTGTATGCTGGGTGATGAGATTTGAGTTGGTCATTATGTTTGAAATGGAAGACGGCAGCTCCTCCACCATTGCTCAACATCGTGCAGTGGTTTTGTATGGGGACATTGGAATGAGATGAAGTGTGTGTGTATGTCCTGTCTTAATGTGTATGATAGGCCTACATTAGAGCACATCTCGGACTCAGATGAAGCCTTTTCCTCAGCTAAGAAGCACTTTTAACATAGAATGTATCATTTTTACATTTGACATTTTAGTCGTTTAGCAGATGCTCTTATCCAGAGCGACGAAGTAGTGTGTGCACACCCTTTTCCAGGACTAAGATGAATCTGTGTCTGGGAAACCTGCCCGCTGTGTTGATTGTGTGTCTGGTGGCACCTGGGCTTACTGTCTAAGACAAGACTATTACCAGCCCTCGGCTGGTCTGTATCAGAATAACATGTTGACCGCTGAATCAATGCTGAGAGAGGCAGTCAGCCATTAGGCTCCCCGAGGTCTCCACCCAGTTTGACTGAATATGGAATTTCCACAGAGCGGATGGCAACCCCAGCCTTTTCCCTCTTAGAGGACGCTGGATTGATTTGTTTATGATAATGGCCCCGAACAAGGGATAATCAAGTCATTATGAGTTATTGGTCTCAACATCACTGATGGTCCCTGTAAACAACCACATTAGAAGCAGCTGTGACTGAAGACACCAAACATGGAGCGAGGACATCTCTGCCAAGTGGGTGTATGCCAACCTGTTAAGAGCCTTAAAAATTCGGCCCACCAAGACATTTATTGGGCAATTGAACTAATAAACAACAGTATAGACCTCCATTGTCGCTCTCTCTTCTAGTCTCTCTCCCTCTGTCTCTCTCTGTCTTTCTCTCTCTGTCTCTCTGTCTCTCTGTCTGTCTCTCTCTCTCTCTCTCTCTCTCTCTCTGTGTCTCTGTGTCATCTTTCACCCACTCTTCTCTCTCTCTGTCCGTCTCTGTCTCAGACGACTCGTTGCTCATCTCATCTGGAATTCCTCACCCTCGGGCCTCCGTGGTTCCTTCTCCGGTGGTTTAGGAAATTACACACTTTCCCTTTTTTCCTTGTGAAAGTGGGTGGTTGAGAGAGATGCTTTCCATTACAGTATCCATCACCACACACAGTTCTGTTGATGGCGGGCAGATTTTTCCCCTCTCTAACACATGCAAGCCACCCTCAGGACTAAACCCCAACAACGTAGGAACAACAAGGGCTGAACGGTCCATGGTTTGTGCACTTCTGTGTTCCCCGATGAAGGAAGCCACAATTATTTGTAATATATTATGGCATCTTGACTTCTCTAAGACTGGATAAGTACATCTAGTTAGTGATTGAGGACAGGGTGTGCCTTCTTACCCTGTTGTATGACAGTCCTATAAGTCAGCCATTTCAATTATTCAGCCCTGAATAGTGCTCCTTGAATATTTTTAGAAAGATTAAGTTAAAAACTATAATACATAGAAAAGTAGTGAATTCTGAAATGAGATCTGCTGTTGAGTTATATTATTTAGTACCTGATAGTAGAGGTGTTTTTTGTCTTGCTGTTTTAACATCAGTCATTCCAGACATTTGCCTTCATATAAATGTCTAAATGTCTAACACTCCCGTCATTAACCATACCCAACAAAGCCACCACACACAGGACCACAACTGTCCTTCCAGCCTGTTGACATAGTCCACTCTGACACTCTTTCCTCCTGTACCCATTCATCCCCCTCTCCTTCCTCTACCTCCTCTCCTTCCTGTCCTTCCTCTACCTCCTGTCCTTCCTCTACCTCCTCTCCTTCCTCTACCTCCTCTCCTACCTAATCTCCTTCCTCTCCCTCCTCTCCTTCCTGTCCTTCCTCTACCTCCTCTCCTTCCTCTACCTCCTCTCCTTCCTCTACCTCCTCTCCTTCCTCTACCTCCTCTCATACCTCATCTCCTTCCTCTACATCCTCTCCTTCCTCTACCTCCTCTCCTTCCTTTCCAGGCTGCTGCAGAAAGGAATTAATGTAATTTGCATCCTCTCACCAGCAGAGCTGGGTTGTGTCCCAAATGGCACCCTATTCCCTATACAGTGCACTACATAGTGCACCTAACACACGTCCCTGGTCAAATGTAGGAAATATGATACATTATTGACGCAATCCGTACTGTATTCATGAGAAGATGTTGATTTATGCAGACACCCCAGGGGTTGGGATTATTGAGGAAAAGAGGGAGGGGCTCTGCAGTAGGGGAGGAGTCAAACCGTCCCTGCCAGAAGACACTGTGTGTCGTCCTAGCCCATAATAGGCAGAACAGAGCATCCTGTGGATGTGGGCTTGACCTTTGACCCCGTAATCCGTTTGAGGCAGGTTTCTGGGTCTCCTCCCTCCTCTCTCTCTCTTCAACCTCAGTCACAGAGCGCTCAGCTGTTGACACCTGTTGTTTGATACATCATTTATTGAAGGCTGCTCGTTTGTAGAGCGCACTGCTACACACAAACTCAAACACACAGATACTCATACACACTACACACAAACTCATACACACTACACACAAACTCAAACACACAGATACTCATACACACTACACACAAACTCATACACACTACACACAAACTCATACACACTACACACAAACTCATACACACTACACACAAACTCATACACACACAAACTCAAACACACACATACTCATACACACTACACACATACTCATACACACATACACACATACTCATACACACATACTCATATACACTACACACATACTCATACACTACACACACATACTCATACACACTACACACACAAACTCATACACACTACACACACATACTCATACACACTACACACACAAACTCATACACACACATACTCATACACACTACACACACAAACTCATACACACTACACACATACTCATACACACTACACACACATACTCATACACACTACACACACAAACTCATACACACTACACACACAAACTCATACACACTACACACACAAACTCATACACACTACACACACATACTCATACACACTACACACACAAACTCATACACACTACACACACATACTCATACACACTACACACACATACTCATACACACTACACACACAAACTCATACACACTACACACACAAACTCATACACACTACATACACAAACTCATACACACTACACACACATACTCATACACACTACACACACAAACTCATACACACTACACACACAAACTCATACACACTACACACACATACTCATACACACTACACACACATACTCATACACACTACACACACAAACTCATACACACTACACACACAAACTCATACACACTACACACAAACTCATACAAACTACACACACATACTCATACACACTACACACACATACTCATATACACACACACACTCATATACACTACACACACACACTCATACACACTACACACACACACTCATACACACTACACACACACACTCATACACACTACACACACACACTCATACACACTACACACACATACTCATACACACTACACACACAAACTCATACACACTACACACACAAACTCATACACACTACACACAAACTCATACAAACTACACACACATACTCATACACACTACACACACATACTCATATACACACACACACTCATATACACTACACACACACACTCATATACACTACACACACACACTCATACACACTCATACACACTACACACACACACTCATACACACTACACACACACACTCATACACACTACACACACATACTCATACACACTACACACACATACTCATACACACTACACACACAAACTCATACACACTACACACACATACTCATACACACTACACACACACACTCATACACACTACACACACACACTCATACACACTACACACACACACTCATACACACTACACACACAAACTCATACACACTACACACACAAACTCATACACACTACATACACATACTCATACACACTACATACACATACTCATACACACTACACACACACACTCATACACACTACACACACACACTCATACACACTACACACACAAACTCATACACACTACACACACAAACTCATACACACTACATACACATACTCATACACACTACATACACATACTCATACACACTACATACACACATTAGACACGTCCATACTACACAATACACACATACACACCCACACCGGCTGACTGATACTTGGCATTATTTTGGAGCCATTGCCCTTCGGGAGTCTGTGTTCATTCAACCGCTGTTCATCATCTGCCAAACACAACGCTGTCTCCCATCACACCTCGACAGAAAGGTGGACCCCAATCTGTCAGGATCAGGTGTGTACTGCTGTGTCTGCTACTCCTCCCTGAACAACAGGTCCTACATCTGTGGCCTGTTCTGTTTACCACGAGAGGAGCTGAACTAGAAGCACCACCAGTAGATGGATCTGGCTTCTTCATGGAACATTTGACTTTGTGAATAACGGCCTTGTAATGTGGTTTTGTCAATAGGCGTAGTCGGAGGCATGTCATGTCTGCCAGACAGACTTCATGGAGCAGGGAAACGTACTTCCTGCGCTCCGGCACCAGGATTGTGCGATCCGTTTCGGCAGATAGTTTGTTATTTAAAGATGGCGGCTGTCATCTTTCTGCAAACCCCTGGGAAATGCTGCCAGAACGAAGAGAATGAAGTCATAAATCCTCAGACACATCTTTAATTAGCCAGGCTTGGAAACAGCTGACGTTGCCTTTGGTGTCCAATTTGTCCACTGATGAAAAGCAGCGATGGCTCCCAACCTTCTTCCCTCCTCCACTCATCAGACTTTCCTTGTTTCACCATCTCGATCTCTCACTCTCTGTTACCCACTCACTTTGTCATTCTCTTTCCCTCTCTCTCACTCTCTCTCACACTCTGTTACCCACTCACTTTGTCATTCTCTTTCCCTCTCTCTCACTCTCTCTCACACTCTCTGTTACCCACTCACTTTGTCATTATCTTTCCCTCTCTCACACTCTCTCACACTCTCTGTTACCCACTCACTTTGTCATTCTCTTTCCCTCTCTCACACTCGCTCTCTCTGTCTCTCTCTCTCGCACTCAATTCAATTCAATTCAAGGGCTTTATTGGCATGGGAAACATGTGTTAACATTGCCAAAGCAAGTGAGGTAGACAACATACAAAGTGAAAATATAAAGTGAAAAACAACAAAAATTAACAGTAAACATTACACATACAGTGGTTTCAAAACAGTAAAGACATTACAAATGTCATATTATA
This sequence comes from Oncorhynchus mykiss, assembly GCF_057628025.1. Classification (NCBI taxonomy): domain Eukaryota; kingdom Metazoa; phylum Chordata; class Actinopteri; order Salmoniformes; family Salmonidae; genus Oncorhynchus; species Oncorhynchus mykiss. Next base: position 4,673,447 of record NC_143042.1, on the reverse strand, counting down.
TATATATATATATATATATATACAGTGTTTTAACAATGTACAAATGGTTAAAGGACACAAGATAAAATAAATAAGCATAAATATGGGTTGTATTTACAATGGTGTGTGTTCTTCACTGGTTGCCCTTTTCTCGTGGCAACAGGTCACAAATCTTGCTGCTGTGATGGCACACTGTGGAATTTCACCCAGTAGATATGGGAGTTTTTCAAATTTGGATTTGTTTTCGAATTCTTTGTGGATCTGTGTAATCTGAGGGAAATATGTCTCTCTAATATGGTCATACATTGGGCAGGAGGTTAGGAAGTGCAGCTCAGTTTCCACCTCATTTTGTGGGCAGTGAGCACATAGCCTGTCTTCTCTTGAGAGCCATGTCTGCCTACGGCGGCCTTTCTCAATAGCAAGGCTATGCTCACTGAGTCTGTACATAGTCAAAGCTTTCCTTAATTTTGGGTCAGTCACAGTGGTCAGGTATTCTGCCGCTGTGTACTCTCTGTTTAGGGCCAAATAGCATTCTAGTTTGCTCTGTTTTTTTGTTAATTCTTTCCAATGTGTCAAGTAATTATCTTTTTGTTTTCTCATGATTTGGTTGGGTCTAATTGTGCTGTTGTCCTGGGGCTCTGTAGGGTGTGTTTGTGTTTGTGAACAGAGCCCCAGGACCAGCTTGCTTAGGGGACTCTTCTCCAGGTTCATCTCTCTGTAGGTGATGGCTTTGTTATGGAAGGTTTGTGAATCACTTCCTTTTAGGTGGTTGTAGAATTTAACGGCTCTTTTCTGGATTTTGATAATTAGTGGGTATCGGCCTAATTCTGCTCTGCATGCATTATTTGGTGTTCTACGTTGTACACGGAGGATATTTTTGCAGAATTCTGCGTGCAGAGTCTCAATTTGGTGTTTGTCCCATTTTGTGAAGTCTTGGTTGGTGAGCGGACCCCAGACCTCACAACCATAAAGGGCAATGGGCTCTATGACTGATTCAAGTATTTTTAGCCAAATCCTAATTGGTATGTTGAAATTTATGTTTCTTTTGATGGCATAGAATGCCCTTCTTGCCTTGTCTCTCAGATCGTTCACAGCTTTGTGGAAGTTACCTGTGGCGCTGATGTTTAGGCCAAGGTATGTATAGTTTTTTGTGTGCTCTAGGGCAACAGTGTCTAGATTGAATTTGTATTTGTGGTCCTGGTGACTGGACCTTTATTGGAACACCATTATTTTGGTCTTACTGAGATTTACTGTCAGGGCCCAGGTCTGACAGAATCTGTGCGTAAGATCTAGGTGCTGCTGTAGGCCCTCCTTGGTTGGTGACAGAAGCACCAGATCATCGGCAAACAGCAGACATTTGACTTCGGATTCTAGCAGGGGGAGGCCGGGTGCTGCAGACTTTTCTAGTGCCCGCGCCAATTCGTTGATATATATATTGAAGAGGGTGGGGCTTAAGCTGCATCCCTGTCTAACCCCACGACCCTGTGTGAAGAAATGTGTGTGTTTTTTGCCAATTTTAACCGCACACTTGTTGTTTGTGTACATGGATTTTATAATGTCGTATGTTTTACCCCCAACACCACTTTCCATCAGTTTGTATAGCAGACCCTCATGCCAGATTGAGTCGAAGGCTTTTTTGAAATCAACAAAGCATGAGAAGACTTTGCCTTTGTTTTGGTTTGTTTGGTTGTCAATTAGGGTGTGCAGGGTGAATACATGGTCTGTTGTACGGTAATTTGGTAAAAAGCCAATTTGACATTTGCTCAGTACATTGTTTTCATTGAGGAAATGTACGAGTCTGCTGTTAATAATAATGCAGAGGATTTTCCCAAGGTTACTGTTGACACATATTCCACGGTAGTTATTGGGGTCAAATTTGTCTCCACTTTTGTGGATTGGGGTGATCAGTCCTTGGTTCCAAATATTGGGGAAGATGCCAGAGCTAAGTATGATGTTAAAGAGTTTTAGTATAGCCAATTGGAATTTGTTGTCTGTATATTTGATCATTTCATTGAGGATACCATCAACACCACAGGCCTTTTTGGGTTGGAGGGCACTCTCTGTCTCTCTCTCGCACTCTCTGTCTCTCTCTCGCACTCTCTGTCTCTCTCTCTCTGTCGCATTCTCTGTCTCTCTCTCTCGCACTCTGTCTCTCTCTCTCGCACTCTGTCTCTCTCTCTCGCACTCTCTGTCTCTCTCTCTCGCACTCTCTGTCTCTCTCTCTCGCACTCTCTCTCTCTCGCACTCTCTGTCTCTCTCTCTCGCACTTTCTGTCTCTCTCTCTCGCACTCTCGGTCTCTCTCTCTCTCGCACTCTCTGTCTCTCTCTCGCACTCTCTGTCTCTCTCGCACTCTCTGTCTCTCTCTCGCACTCTCTGTCACTCTCTCTCGCGCTCTCTGTCTCTCTCTCTCTCTCTCTCTCTCTCTCTGTCTCTCTCTCTCTCGCGCTCTCTGTCTCTCGCTCGCTCTCTGTCTCTCGCTCGCTCGCTCTCTGTCTCTCTCTCTTGCTCTCTCTCTCTTGCTCTGTCTCTCTCTCGCGCTCTCTGTCTCTCTCTCGCGCTCTCTGTCTCTCTCTCGCGCTCTCTGTCTCTCTCTCGCGCTCTCTGTCTCTCTCTCGCGCTCTCTGTCTCTCTCGTGGCACTCTCTCTCTCTCTCTCTCTCGTGCACTCTGTCTCTCTCTCTCTCGCACGCTCTCTGTCTCTCTCTCTCTCGCACTCTGTCTCTCTCTCTCGCACTCTCTGTCTCTCTCTCTCGCACTCTCTGTCTCTCTCTCTCGCACTCTCTCTCTCTCGCACTCTCTGTCTCTCTCTCTCGCACTTTCTGTCTCTCTCTCTCGCACTCTCGGTCTCTCTCTCTCTCGCACTCTCTGTCTCTCTCTCGCACTCTCTGTCTCTCTCGCACTCTGTCTCTCTCTCGCACTCTCTGTCACTCTCTCTCGCGCTCTCTGTCTCTCTCTCTCTCTCTCTCTCTCTCTCTGTCTCTCTCTCTCTCGCGCTCTCTGTCTCTCGCTCGCTCTCTGTCTCTCGCTCGCTCGCTCTCTGTCTCTCTCTCTTGCTCTCTCTCTCTTGCTCTGTCTCTCTCTCGCGCTCTCTGTCTCTCTCTCGCGCTCTCTGTCTCTCTCTCGCGCTCTCTGTCTCTCTCTCGCGCTCTCTGTCTCTCTCTCGCGCTCTCTGTCTCTCTCGTGGCACTCTCTCTCTCTCTCTCTCTCGTGCACTCTGTCTCTCTCTCTCTCGCACGCTCTCTGTCTCTCTCTCGCGCTCTCTGTCTCTCTCTCTCTCGCACTCTCTCTCTCTCGCACTCTCTCTCTCTCTCTCGCACTCTCTGTCTCTCTCTCGCACTCTCTGTCTCTCTCTCGCACTCTCTGTCTCTCTCTCGCACTCTCTGTCTCTCTCTTGCGCTCTCTGTCTCTCTCTCTCTCGCACTCTCTCTCTCTCTCGCACTCTCTCTCTCGCACTCTCTGTCTCTCTCTCGCACTCTCTGTCTCTCTCTCGCACTCTCTGTCTCTCTCTCGCACTCTCTGTCTCTCTCGCACTCTCTGTCTCTCTCTCGCACTCTCTGTCTATCTCTCGCGCTCTCTGTCTATCTCTCGCGCTCTCTGTCTCTCGCTCGCTCGCTCTCTGTCTCTCTCGTGCTCTGTCTCTCTCGCGCTCTCTGTCTCTCTCTCGCGCTCTCTCTCTCGTGCTCTCTCTCTCTCGCGCTCTCTGTCTCTCTCTCGCGCTCTCTGTCTCTCTCTCGCGCTCTCTGTCTCTCTCTCGCGCTCTCTGTCTCTCTCTCGCGCTCTCTGTCTCTCTCTCGCGCTCTCTGTCTCTCTCTCGCGCTCTCTGTCTCTCTCTCGCGCTCTCTGTCTCTCTCGCGCTCTCTGTCTCTCTCTCGCGCTCTCTGCCTCTCTCGTGCGCACTCTGTCTCTCTGTCTCTCTCTCACGCACTCTGTCTCTCTCTCGCACGCTCTCTCTCTCTCTCTCTCGCACTCTCTCTCACGCGCTCTCTGTCTCTCTTGCGCTCTCTGTCTCTCTCTCGCACTCACGCTCTCTCTCTATCTGTCTCTCTCTCTCGCACTCACGCTCTCTCTCTCTCTCTCTCTATCTGTCTCTCACTTACTCACATACTCACTCTTTCGTTCAATCTCTCACATATTTGCCATGGTACTCATCTGGCAGGGAGAGCCAGCCAAGCAATTTGTCCTGACCTCGAGTCGGTGGCCATATTTGCCCAGCCACAGTTTCTGTTGGCAGAGGGGTAGGCCCCATCTGTGACAGGATGTTTATAATGGTTGCCACAAGGCGTCCGTCAACCATCTCCATACAGTGTTTACAAGGCAGCCGTGTCATTTGGACGTGTACGGGGGACGCTGGTCATCGCTGGGGAAACAGCCGAAATCAGACCCATTTCCTTTCACTCACTCCCTCCCTCCGCTCTCATCCCTTTTCTCTGCACTGGAAAAAGCAGCTAGCCTCCTCCGTGTTGTCTGCCTAAGCCCTGAGCCTCTGGGATCAGTGGAAGCTTGCTGTAGACACATCCAAGTCCTCACTGTCACTGAGCCAGTGTCTCCTACAGGGTTGGATCAGTCACTGAGTCAGTGTGTCTCCTACAGGGTTGGATCTAGACACTGAGACAAAGTGACTCCTACAGGGTTGGATCAGTCACTGAGCCAGAGTGTCTCCTACAGGGTTGGATCTAGACACTGAGACAAAGTGACTCCTACAGGGTTGGATCAGTCACTGAGCCAGAGTGTCTCCTACAGGGTTGGATCTCGTCACTGAGCCAGTGTCTCCTACAGGGTTGGATCAGTCACTGAGCCAGTGTCTCCTACAGGGTTGGATCAGTCACTGAGCCAGTGTCTCCTACAGGGTTGGATCAGTCACTGAGTCAGTGTGAATCCTACACAGTGGTGTAATGTACTTAAGTAAAAAATACTTTAAAGTACTATTTAAGTAATTTTTGGTGGTATCTGTACTTTACTTTACTATATGTATTTTTGACAACTTTTACTTCACTAAATAATGTACTTTTTACTACAAACATTTTCCCTGAGTGACTCCTCCAGGGTCGGACCCAGACACTGAGACAGAGTGACTCCTCCAGGGTTGGACCCAGACACTGAAACAGAGTGACTCCTCCAGGGTTGGACCCAGACACTGAGACAGAGTGACTCCTACAGGGTTGGACCCAGACACTGAGACAGAGTGACTCCTACAGGGTTGGACCCAGACACTGAGACAGAGTGACTCCTACAGGGTTGGACGCAGACACTGAGACAGAGTGACTCCTGCATGGTCGGACCCAGACACTGAGACAGAGTGACTCCTACAGGGTCGGACCCAGACACTGAGACAGAGCGACTCCTACAGGGTTGGACCCAGACACTGACTCCTACAGGGTCGGACCCAGACACTGAGACAGAGTGACTCCTACAGGGTCGGACCCAGACACTGAGACAGAGTGACTCCTACAGGGTTGGACCCAGACACTGACTCCTACAGGGTCGGACCCAGACACTGAGACAGAGTGACTCCTACAGGGTTAGACCCAGACACTGAGACAGAGTGACTCCTACAGGGTTGGACCCAGACACTGAGACAGAGTGACTCCTACAGGGTCGGACCCAGACACTGAGACAGAGTGACTCCTACAGGGTTGGACCCAGACACTGAGACAGAGTGACTCCTGCAGGGTTGGACCCAGACACTGAGACAGAGTGACTCCTACAGGGTTGGACCCAGACACTGAGACAGAGTGACTCCTACAGGGTTGGACCCAGACACTGAGACAGAGTGACTCCTACAGGGTTGGACCCAGACACTGAGACAGAGTGACTCCTACAGGGTTGGACCCAGACACTGAGACAGTGACTCCTACAGGGTTGGACCCAGACACTGAGACAGAGTGACTCCTACAGGGTTGGACCCAGACACTGAGGCAGTGACTCCTACAGGGTTGGACCCAGACACTGAGACAGAGTGACTCCTACAGGGTTGGACCCAGACACTGAGACAGAGTGACTCCTACAGGGTTGGACCCAGACACTGAGACAGAGTGACTCCTACAGGGTTGGACCCAGACACTGAGACAGTGACTCCTACAGGGTTGGACCCAGACACTGAGACAGAGTGACTCCTACAGGGTTGGACCCAGACACTGAGACAGTGACTCCTACAGGGTTGGACCCAGACACTGAGACAGAGTGACTCCTACAGGGTTGGACCCAGACACTGAGACAGAGTGACTCCTACAGGGTTGGACCCAGACACTGAGACAGAGTGACTCCTACAGGGTCGGACCCAGACACTGAGACAGAGTGACTCCTACAGGGTCGGACCCAGACACTGAGACAGAGTGACTCCTACAGGGTTGGACCCAGACACTGAGACAGAGTGACTCCTACAGGGTTGGACCCAGACACTGAGACAGAGTGACTCCTACAGGGTCGGACCCAGACACTGAGACAGAGTGACTCCTACAGGGTTGGACCCAGACACTGAGACAGAGTGACTCCTACAGGGTTGGACCCAGACACTGAGACAGAGTGACTCCTACAGGGTTGGACCCAGACACTGAGACAGAGTGACTCCTGCAGGGTCGGACCCAGACACTGAGACAGAGTGACTCCTACAGGGTCGGACCCAGACACTGACACAGAGTGACTCCTACAGGGTTGGACTGGGAGGATTAGGTAAATATGTTTTGCAGTTTGAAAGCAGTGTTCCAGTGCATTGGAGCTGACGATTCAGTACGTGCTCTCCAAGTATGTGGAGTTCTATGAGATGTGCTCTACATTGAGTTCTTAATGATTTTTGAAACATTGTCCGTATCAATATTTAGTGAAAATGATTCCTTTCTTTTTGTAGAGCGTTCGGTCGAGAAGAGAACATGTATTCTGCTACAAAGATATATTGCAGAGGGTTATTTCTTTCCACACCAGAGTATTGTTTAATGGCAATCAAATGACATTTTCAAATAGAAAACTGACTGTGAGCTTATTCCCTTTGGTTTTGACATTTTCCTATAATAATGGCCTCTTTGATGATCGGTCTTGCTGCAGGCCTATTTTGCAACTCATTAATACGAGACCGTTGACAAGGAAAAAGGGACGTCAGCAAATCCAGGACCACACGCCACGTAATTATCTTCTGTTTCCCCTGATATATCCTCTGCCCATCTCGTTGCATCGCTATGGTTTTCATTTAAGAACATCTGCAGCCTCTCGCTTTGAAATCACTCGTCGCTCAACATGGAATTGAAAGGGTTTGCTTTCGAGCACTTTCAACCCCAACGGACGCATAGGTGTGGAGATTCACCCCACTGGGCCCAGATGTCATTTCAAAGTCTATTCCACATTGGTTCACCGACGTTTCATTGAAACGACGTGAAAACAACGTTGATTCTTCCAGTGTGTCCTCAGTGGAACTCGCGTTCTCTCATTAAATGGTAATGAAAGAAGAAGAATGTGTGTTTAAGCTCGGTGCTTCAGTGCCCCGAGGTAAAGCCTAGTGAGAGGCTCTGGGTTTCCGTGAGACAGGAGTGATGTAATCGTTAAGAGGGAGTAATCTGCACGCAGGATGATCTCATCTCGATCTCTTTAAGAGTGGAGTGAGAGTGGGCTGGTACCTTTTGTTGGTGGCACAGATAGTGTGTGTGTGTGTGACACATTTTAGTTAACGGGCACAGGCCTCATTCTTTCTCCCTAGATGCAGAGCTAGCTATCCTCAGTGGAGACATCCACTCACATACTGTATAGGGAAACTCTCAATGGATGCAGGTAGCCTAGTGGTTAGAGCGTTGGGCCAGTAACAGAAAGGTTGCTAGGTCAAATCCCTGAGCTGACAAGGTACAAATCTGTCGTTCTGCCCCTGAAAAAGGCAGTTAACCCACTGTTCCTATGCCGTCATTGTAAATAAGAATTAGTTATTTACTGACTTGCCTAGTTAAGCAAAGGTTAAATTAAAAATAAATAACACTGGTCCTCTCGCCTCCTTCTCAAAGCCAATTGGATGAGAAGGTCAGAGGTCCCTCCTCTCCAACCTTTTCATCCGATGGTTTTTGGGACGTGAGGACGTGAGGAATCAAGGAAATGCACTTGAGATTCTCCCCCTGATGTCAGCCATGATTCAGTCTTTGATTTCTATACTGATGTGTGTAGAGCAGTGGCATCAAGCTGCAGTCTCCAGAGACACCAGTGAAGCACTGAGGATGTCATCGAAGCCAGAAGCCAGTGTGGCGAGGCTACAGCGGAGTAAGTCGTGTGTTGGATGTGACAGGGGATTAGGGGACCCACTCTGTAGTGCTGCTGTGTGCCATGCTCCTTGAGGACTGATAATACTCTGTAATGCTGCTGTGTTCCATGCTCCTTGAGGACTGATAATACTCTGTAATGCTGCTGTGTTCCATGCTCCTTGAGGACTGATAATACTCTGTAATGCTGCTGTGTGCCATGCTCCTTGAGGACTGATAATACTCTGTAATGCTGCTGTGTGCCATGCTCCTTGAGGACTGATAATACTCTGTAATGCTGCTGTGTTCCATGCTCCTTGAGGACTGATAATACTCTGTAATGCTGCTGTGTGCCATGCTCCTTGAGGACTGATAATACTCTGTAATGCTGCTGTGTTCCATGCTCCTTGAGGACTGATAATGCTCTGTAATGCTGATGTGTGCCATGCTCCTTGAGGACTGATAATACTCTGTAATGCTGCTGTGTGCCATGCTCCTTGAGGACTGATAATACTCTGTAATGCTGCTGTGTGCCATGCTCCTTGAGGACTGATAATACTCTGTAGTGCTGCTATGTTCCATGCTCCTTGAGGACTGATAATACTCTAATGCTGCTGTGTGCCATGCTCCTTGAGGACTGATAATACTCTGTCATGCTGCTGTGTTCCATGCTCCTTGAGGACTGATAATACTCTGTAATGCTGCTGTGTTCCATGCTCCTTGAGGACTGATAATACTCTGTAATGCTGCTGTGTTCCATGCTCCTTGAGCGAGTGATAATACTCTGTAATTACATTCAACCCATTTTGGGGGACAAAGTCACCGATTTAGATGAATTTCACACCGACGGTCTATGTTGTTAAGTTTGTCCTTCGTGGTTGTTTATCATGTCAGCCTGGAAATGGATTTAGTAATGGCGTTAATACCAGGATCCATAGACTGCGCAGGTCAAAGTGCACATTCATGGCTAGTCGATATCTCTGCAGCACAAACTGTGATAACCGAAGTCAAGTGTGTTGTCGAGCGGTGCTTGTTCAGAACCAAAGACGAAAGCATGAGAGGATGTCTATTACCGCCACACATTCCCTCAGTTTAAGTCGTCCACCCACTCTGGATAGTGTTTTATTGCCAGAGAGTTTACCTAATTAGCAGTTTTGTGCATATTTATCTCCTTTTAAAGAATCCAGAGGGTTCCTCTCCCTCTGGTCGAGCTCCTAGCTGAATCCTGCTAGTCAGACCTATTCAGCACCAATGTGCTGTGCTGCAGCTTTGAAGGAAAGGCCAGCCGTGTCAGCTGAATATCCTCCCCTGGCGTCCTGCTGTATGAAACCTGCACAAATTCCCTTCCTAACATGCCGGCCAATCCGGCGATGCGGAGCTAGGATCTCGAGTCTGTCATAGGCTGATTCAGACTTGTACTGTAATCTGTGTCCCCCGAGCATTTTAAAGAGATCTTTTCTTTCACGGTTTCCAAGGACGTTGAAAGTCCTTTGTGGGCTTTTGACTACATATATATTAGTGATGCTGAGGCTTCACAATGGGGCTTTTAATGGATTCCCAGGCAAGCCTCTCTGCTGAGATTGGAGGCTTCCTATGGCCAGTAATACACCACTGACATTAGATCCAGTGATAAAGCAAAGCAATTTGTTCACCCCTCCACAGAGGACAACACAAGCGTTGGCAATGTGTGGATTTGTATTACAGTGCTGTCTGAGGACATCCAGCCCTATTTCTTATCCAGCTGCTCATTTGACCCGTCGATGGGAAGGGATGTCATCACTACGCGTCATCAATGCCAATTTCCTGTTTCCGTGGAAGCAGTGTAACTCCTTTTGTAAATCCCTATAGCTTTGCACGTGCTGTTACAATGTAAGCCTCCCCTGTGCTAATAGATGCTGCAGCAAGACAAACAAAAGCCTCTCATTTACTACGCCTTCCGTTTTGGATCGCTGTGGTAGATAGCGTTGCAAGATCGATACGGCACCCGCCACCAGGCTCTTGTCTTTCCACACACACAGACAGACTGCATGTCTACGGCTGACTGGAGCGAGTAGACAGACAGACACGAGCCCTGTGTGTTCTCCTCCTGGTATCACTATCGGACAGCCTGGAGGACCCAGCCCAGCGACGGATGGCTTTGCCAGACCCGCTGAGATAGTGGATGATGGAGAAGGCTGGCATATTCAGTAGCCAGAGAAATGAGAGGCCAGGGCCTTTAAGTGTGACATCTGGCTCAAGGCCGGAGCTCAGGAGGAGGGCTTGTGCCACCGAGAGAGACTCATTCATCATAACAGGGACTGTAGAGTAGCAGACGGTGCTGGAAGACGAGACGTGTCTCCAGACTCCCAGTCAATGCGCTCTTCTATTTGTAGAGCTGACGTATACATTGTGCCTCAGGGCCTCCAGCACCATGCACTGGGGAGTTGTCCTCAGAATGACACAGTTTTGCTTCTGCTCAGCACGAGGACAATTGACTGGAGAATTTGGTCAGATATTGTACCTTTTCTCAGTCGATATAGGCCTAAGTAAGGATGGGTTAACTAAATGGTTAGGAGTGTTTCTTTTCTTCATCTGAGGCTGGAGTTTTGTCTGCGCCTAATTCGGTCAGTTTAATTTCTTCTGAGGAAGAAAAAGGGGGGATACTTCAGTGTAGTTTAGAGTTCAGAAGTTGTTTTCGAGGGGCAGGCCACAGAGCAGGGATGGTTGCGGGGATTTAAGAAACCCATTTTTCCTACGAGTCATTAAAACAAGCCAGTCAACCATAGGCACTGGGTCTCAGCTGGGATGCAGTGAAATGACAGGCCGCAGTCAATGTCCCAATTTCCCCTCAGAAAACCCATGCGCCGGGCTTGTCCTTCATTTGGGATGCTTGGGATCAAAACAGGCTATGCTTGTTACAGATGGCAGCCAAGACGTATGGCTAACTCCCTTGGCTTACTCCTCTGAACCCCCACCACCCCCATAGATTAATGTGTGACGACCACAGACCTCGATTTAGATGAACTGATATGGAGTTAATAAAAAACAGCTTTGATATGGCTTTGCCATTTTTATTACTTCCCATCGGGCCAATCCGATAGGCAGCATCTTGCAGAAATAAATGTCAAGGCAGAAAACATTTCCCAGACCTTTTTAACTTCACCTACTTCAGGTTCGCGGCGGAGGCAGCGGCCTGACAGGACTGCTGAAAGGTCATGCCAGAAAGGACAGGCGCGGGTAATGAAACAAACGTTTGGGCCACGTAATTAGTCAGAAGTGCGGGGAGAGTTCAAAATGATCACGGTTGGAGGAACTCCACAGCTGTCCCTGTCAGGTTTTAACGATGCTTCCGCGGCGGTAAGTTGCAGGATACATTTTCCTACAAATCTCACACTCCTTCCCAAACCTGGAGCTGTGGTTTGGGAAGGAGAGGGGGATGCTGGGGGGGTGGTGGTCACCATGGTTACAGGCAGGCTGGTCATCTCTCTCTCTGACAGGCTCTTCTACACACCGCGGGCTACAGCTCCAGCTCATCGAACATTGCTGGTGATTTACGCGGTGACACTCCGGCTCTGACGGATGGCCGCATTACTGCCAAGCGCGAGACTAATGACAGTGAGGGTTGAGGGGTAGTCAGGTGGCTTCCAGAAGAGAGTGGTGTGAAGAGGAGATGGTAAGAAAAGTGAGCAAGGGACGGGGGAGGGTGATTGGGTTTGTCTCAGCAAGCCTCCCAGAACCAAGCCACGCCATGCGAACACACTGACTGGACTTTCCCTGATTAAATGGGGAAACCGTAGGAGGGAGTGCACTGCATGGAAGCCCAAAAGTGTTGCCGGAACAGCCCTCTGGGTTGATGTAACGGTCTCAGATGGTGGCCCTCCCACTTCTTGTCATGTTGCGTCTGTGTCAAACGAATGACTCTGCGAGGGTACCTGGTAAGATGATTTTGTGCAGTCTTCCCTGTGTGGAGTTTCAACAGACATACCTTGGCCTTGAATTAGCGATGGCTCCTCTCTTTGAGGGATCCAATTGCCTCAATATGAAGACTGCAGATTGTCCACTTAGATTTGAGAAAGAGCTCCACACATAGGTATAGCTATGTGGGGAGCTAGAAAGCATACAGCTGTTCATGTGGCCCCTGACCCCAACACGCTACTCCCATCATGCAGTTGGGCACTCATTTCTAATAGGTGCTGAAGATGCCACTTGGTGGGTCAAAGGTCATTGATTAGACGTGTGAAGAGCGGCTGTGCAGGACGTGCCCTCTGGCCCACACACAAACAAATGGACTCCAGCATAGATAAGACAGTTAATGACCCTCATTTAAAATATCCCATGTTTTCACATATGCCATTTGGCAGGCCCTTTTACCCAATGCGACTTACAGTAGTGCATGCATATATTTTTGTGTTGAAGGCTCCAGTGAGAATGGAATCCACAATCCTGACATTGAGCCACACATGTAACAGGTAACTGCCAAAATAAAGGAAACACCAATATAAAGTGTTTTAACATGACATTCGGCCACCACAAGTTACCAGAACAGCTTCAATGTGTCTGGAACTCTATTGGAGGGATATGACACCATTCTTCCACAAGAGGTAGGAGGTGGAGGGGGAGAGCAGGAGAAGGAGAGAGGGGGAGAGCAGGAGAGGGAGTGAGGTGGGGGGTGAGGGCAGGAGAGGGAGGGAGGTGGGTGGTGAGGGCAGGAGAGAGAGGGAGGTGGGGGGTGGTAGCAGGAGAGGGAGGGAGGTGGCGGGTGAGAGCAGGAGAAGGTGGAGGGGGAGAGAAGGAGGGAGGTGGGGGGTGAGAGCAGGAGAGGGAGGGAGGTGGAGGGGAGAGCAGGAGAGGGAGGGTGGTTGCAGGGGGGTGAGGGCAGGTGAGAGAGGGAGGTGGGGGGTGGTAGCAGGAGAGGGAGGGAGGTGGAGGGTGAGAGCAGGAGAAGGTGGAGGGGGAGAGAAGGAGGGAGGTGGGGGTGAGAGCAGGAGAGGGAGGGAGGTGGAGGGTGAGAGCAGGAGAAGGTGGAGGGGGAGAGAAGGAGGGGGGTGGGGGGTGAGAGCAGGAGAGGGAGGGAGGAGCAGGAGAGGGAGGGTGGTAGCAGGAGAAGGAGGGAGGTGGAGGGTGAGAGCAGGAGAAGGAGGGAGGTGGGGGGTGAGAGCAGGAGAAGGTGGAGGGGGAGAGCAGGAGAAGGAGGGAGGTGGGGGGTGAGAGCAGGGGAGGGAGGTGGAGGGGAGAGCAGGAAAGGGAGGGTGGTAGCAGGAGAAGGAGGGAGGTGGAGGGGAGAGCAGGAGAGGGAGGGTGGTGGAGGGTGGGAGCAGGAGAGGGAGGGTGGTGGAGGGTGGGAGCAGGAGAGGGAGGGAGGTGGAGGGTGGGAGCAGGAGAGGGATGGAGGTAGAGGTGGAGAGCAGGAGGTGGAGGGGGAGAGCAGGAGAGGGAGAGAGGTGGAAGGTGGTAGCAGGAGAGGGAGGGAGGGGGAGAGCAGGGGAGGGAGGTGGAGGGGAGAGCAGGGGAGGGAGGTTGAGGGTGAGAGTAGGGGAGGAAGGTGGAGGGTGAGAGCAGGGGAGGGAGGTTGAGGGTGTAAGTGTAAAGCAGGGGATAGAGGGAGGGAGGTGGAGGGTTAGAGCAGGGGAGGGAGGGGGGTGGAGGGTGAGAGCAGGGGAGGGAGATGGAGGATGAGAGTAGGGGAGGGAGGGTGAGAGCAGGGAAGGGAGGGGGTGGAGGGTGAGAGCAGGGAAGGGAGGGGGTGGAGGGTGAGAGCTGGGGAGGGAGAGTCCTGTTCCATAGAATTTAGGAATTAGAATACTAGAATGGTCATGATGAACCTTCTTATAATGTGAATAAGGTCAGCCATGTTGGTCAGGGAGTTGGTCAACCATTGCCAGTGCTGTAAAAAGATATTGTTTTAAAAAATGAATGTGAATTAATTTATCTGCACTGTATGTTTGTTAGCTAGCTAGCCAGCCAGATTTAGAAGAATTATTCCATTAATTTAACTGACAATATGCTAACATTCCATTCAAACAATGCAGTCAACCCACAGCCTGACACTGGCTGATGATAGGACTTAAACAAGTTGTAAATGCAAGAAGCACTGATATTGTATTTTATAATAGAACTCACATCTTTCCAAGAAAACAAACATTAAGACATTTCTGCTTTGTTTACATACACCTTAGCCAAATACATTTAAACTCAGTTTTTCACAATTTCTGACATTTAATCAGAGTAAAAATTCCCTGTCTTAGGTCAGTTAGAATCACCACTTTATTTTAAGAATGCAAAATGTCAGAATAATAGTAGAGAGAATTATTTATTTCAGCTTTTATTTCTTTAATCACATTCCCAGTGGGTCAGAAGTTGACATACACTCAATTAGTATTTGGTAGCATTGCCTTTAAATTGTTTAACTTGGGTCAAACGTTTTGGGTAGCCTTCCACAAGCTTCCCACAACAAGTTGGGTTAATTTTGGCTTATTCCTCCTGACAGAGCTGGTGTAACTGAGTCAGGTTTGTAGGCCTCCTTTCTCGCACACGCTTTTTCAGTTCTGCCCACAAATGGTCTAAAGGATTGAGGTCAGGGCTTTGTGAGGGCCACTCCAATACACTCCAATACCATGACTTTGTTGTCCTTAAGCCATTTTGCCACAACTTTGGAAGTATGCTTGGGGTCATTGTCCATTTGGAAGACCCATTTGCGACCAAGCTTTAACTTCCTGACTGATGTCTTGAGATGTTGCTTCAATATATCCACATAATTTCCCATCCTCATGATGCCATTTATTTTGAAGTGCTCCAGTCCCTCCTGCAGTAAAGCACCCCCACAACATGATGCTGCCACCCCCGTGCTTCACGGTTGGGATGGTGTTCTTCAGCTTGCAAGCCTCACCCTTTTTCCTCCAAACATAACGATGGTCATTATGCTAAACAGTTCTATTTTTGTTTCATCAGACCAGAGAACATTTCTCCAAAAAGTACGCTATAGGACTCGTTTTACTGTGGATATAGATACTTTTGTACCTGTTTCCTCCAGCATCTTCACAAGGTCCTTTGCTGTTGTTCTGGGATTTATTTTAACTTTTCGCACCAAAGTATGTTCATCTCTAGGAGACAGAACGCATCTCCTTCCTGAGCGGTATGACGGCTGCGTGGTCCCATAGTGTTTATACTTGCGTACTATTGTTTGTACAGAGGAACGTGGTACCTTCAGACATGTGGAAATTGCTCCCAAGGATGAACCAGACTTGTGGAGGTCTACAATTTTTTTTCTGAGGTCTTGGCTGATTTCTTTTGATTTCCCCATGATGTCAAGCAGAGGTTTGAAGGTAGGCCTTGAAATACATCCACAGGTACACCTCCAATTGACTCAAATGAAGTCAATCAGAAGCTTCTAAAGCCATGACATCATTTTCAAGCTGTTTAAAGGCACAGTCAACTTAGTGTATGTAAACCTCTGACCCACTGGAATTGTGATACAGTGAATTATCGGTCTGTAAGCAATTGTTGGAAAAATGACTTGTCATGCACAAAGTAGATGTCCTAACCGACTTGCCAAAACTATAGTTTGTTAACAAGAAATTTGTGGAGTGGTTAAAAAACGAGTTTTAATGACTCCAACCTAAGTGTATGTAAAATTCCGACTTCAACTGTATATTTTACGGAACACTGGTATAAAACCTGTAGAAACAGTATACAGTATATATTTGGACTGAACAAAAATATAAATGCAGCAAATTCAACAGTTTTACTGAGTTACAGTTCATATATGTAAATCAGTCAATTGAAATTAATTTGTTAAGCCCTAATCTATGGACTTCACATATCTGGGCAGGGGTGCAGCCATGGGTGGGCCTGGGAGGGCTTAGGCCCAGCCACTTGAGAGCCAGGCCCAGCCAATCAGAACAAGTTCTTCCCCACAAAAGGGCTTTATTACAGACATAAATACTCCTCAGTTTCATTAGCTGTCCTGGTGGCTGGTCTCAGACGATCCCCAGAGTTTGGAGGTCCTGGTGTAGCGTGGTTACACGTGGACTGCGGTTGTGAGGCCGGTTGGATGTACAGACAAATTCTCTAAAACAACACAGGAGGCGGCTTATGGCAGCAAAATTAACATTAAATTCTCTGGCAATAGCTCTGTTGGACATTTGTGCGGTCGGCATGCCAATTGCACGCTCCCTCAAAACTTGAGACATCTGTGGCATTGTGTTGTGTGACAACAACTACACATTTTAGAGTGGCCTTTTACTGTCCCCAGCACAAGGTGCACCTGTGTAATGATCATTCTGTTTAATAAGCTTATTGATATGACACACCTGTCAGATGGCTGGATTATCTTGGCAAAGGACAATGCTCACTAACAGGGAAGTAAACAAACCTCTGCACAACATTTTAGAGAAATAAGCTTTTTGTGTGTGGAACATTTCTGGGATCTTTTATTTCAGCTCATGAAACATGGGACCAACATGTTGCGTTTTATATTTTTTGTTCAGTGTATATATACAAATATTTGAGGTTGATTTATAATTCCATTACACACTTTCTAATGCATCCCATGCTTTACTTTTATTTTCCTGCATCAGTAAAAGCAGGAAATGAATCACCTATGCCTCTACCGCCATTCATTCAAATTAGACTGGTTTTGGATTACTGCCATTTTCAGCACATTAGAGTTTAGGACACAACCCCTCTAGTAATGTAATGCGACCGCTAAGACTTATACAGCCTATAGCCCAGGGTTCCCCAACTGGTGGCCCAATTTGATTTGCCCTGTGAAAAAAAAGTCTTGGACATAAAAGACTTTCAAACCACCAGAAGAAACAGTGAATCCAATGGATTTTGGAAATCTGTTCCAAAGTATTCCCACTCAGAATAGAGAGATACAGTATTATGTCAACGTAAAGCAAGGTTTGAACATCTGTTTGGGCTTCTTGAGGTTAATTTGCAGTCTACAAATGATCTGTAATTATATTCCGTCCCCCTGACAATCCGCTGAAGGAGAAAATCGTCATGCGGCTAAATCTAGTTGATGATCCTTGCTACAGCCATGTTCTGTTTGACATTTTTGCTCCGTGAATCAATTGGCTGCGCTGGGACTTTGTCTCCATCAGGAGCTCAGCCTGTATAGTCAGGCTGGTGACTGTCTGCAGCAAACACTGATTGAGGCTGCGTCCCTAATGACACCCTATTCCCTATGTAGTGGACTACCATGGGGCTCTGGTCAAAATAAGTGCACTATATAGTGAATAGGGTGCCATTTGGGACATATCCAGAGATTGGATTCCTCTAAACAAACAACCCAGAAACAAACAACACAGATAAGATTTGAAACCCAAAACACTTCTCTTTCCAAATGTCAGTGTAGTTTTGTTTGTGTTTGAAGAGGAAGTCAATTGAAGATACTGTGATAAGAGTGAGCGGTTGAGCTTTGTTTTAACAAGTGCCAGTGGGGAATCGCAGCCTGTGAAGTTTCAAGTAGATTCATCTGAGATGGTAGTTCACTGTTTGTGAAGTGAAATAAAAAGGAAGGCCCAGTGTAGACTTTACGATGTGACACTCAACATCATCTGTGGACACATTGGCTGTCTCTGAATGACACAAGCACTCATTCTCCTGTCTGGAAGCTATAGGACAGAGAGAGACAAAATAATGAAGTCCCTTCCTGGTTCACGAGGACTATTGGACACTTGTCACAATATCTGGACATTTTGATGATGAAATGCAGTCAGAACCCTTCGCTGTTCAGTAAACTCAGCAAGTCCATCTCCAGCCCAGTGGGCCTGGGCTACATTGGTCATTGTTATCGGGCCCTGTGACCAACAGTGTTCAACCCCGTCTCTCTCTGATACCTGTTCTTCAGACTGGTGCCGTGCCAGCGTGGGTCAACATATGGCATCGTTGCTCAGGTTGTTCCCGGTATACCCAACAGCAGGGAATTATCATAGGACTATTAGGGCTGCGTCCCAAATGATCCCTATAGGCCCTGGCTAAAGTAGTGCACTACACAGGGAATAGGGTGTCATGTGGGACACAGACACGGATTGTAACAATGGAACTCACTCTCATTCTCCTAGTGTTAACTATCTTCAGATTACAGCAATATAAATGAAAATAAAATAATGAAGTTGGTTCCACGTGAGAACGTTTTGTATTTTTCTTGTGGTCAAATCCCTGCCAAAAGTCAGGTGACCTAAGCATGTCCAAATATGGAGTTGCAGGTTTGCCATATCTGTCATGTTTGTGCATATCTCTCCTATGTGCAAATCTTTACGGCAGTCACTTTACTTAAGGCCCTTGGAAATGACCTGCGTCTCTGCAGTTATAAATTCTTATGCTATATATCGATTTACAATTACAAATCAAAAGGTGTTTGTTTGTGGAAAGTGATTTACATTTGTGGAAAGTGATTTACATTTGTGGAAAGTGATTTACATTTGTGGAAAGTGATTTTCATTTGTGGAAAGTGATTTACATTTGTGGAAAGTGATTTACATTTATGGATTGGTATTTATCTGTACAGATCATGATACACTAATACATAATGTGTTCACAATACATTTGGCATGATATTGATCCCATAGATGCAGCCGTCACATTGCCTTAGAGTACATTTTTTGGTTGTAAGATTTTGTTTTTTAGACGATAGACAACTGAATATTTCACAGACAAGAATCCACTAAACTAGACATGACGTTGTCTGGGACGATAGACAACTGAATATTTCACAGACAAGAATCCACTAAACTAGACATGACGTTGTCTGGGACAATAGACAACTGAACATTTCACAGACAAGAATCCACTAAACTAGACATGACGTTGTCTGGGACGATAGACAACTGAACATTTCACAGACATGGATCCACTAAACTAGACATGACGTTGTCTGAGACTTAATGTCCAACCTAAAGAAAAAATATGAATAACACCGACTCAGACATTAATGACATCATACTTGCTCAGACATATTCCCACAGTATCTATCCATACCCATTTCATTAGTTCTCATTTTATTCCTGTATAGTGTATACAGAATATTTACGGTATAGTTTATTCTCCCTCTCTGTCCTCCATTGCCTGTTTTATAAAGTTTATCAGCATATCACAATTGACTTGAATTCTGAGTATTAGGAATAACAAACCCTGGTGTTGTGCTTGGTGCCATGTCCCATTGTTCGGCTTGTTTGCCACCTTCGCTGAGTTGATGCCTCTCCATATCATGACGCTGTTGAATGATTCCTCTCTTCACACCCCTCCCCGGGCCAAAGTCCCCTGGGATTGGTGACTCCGCAGGGCATTAATCCACCACCCCACACCAGTCTCCAGAGGAGGAGGATTTTTCAGTCCTTTTTTTTGTTGCACTGGTGGAACGGACGTGGGCGAGGTCACCCTTCTACCACCTAATGATGGTTTACGACCCCGAGGCCGTCTGTGGTATTGCTGGAGTAGGGTGACGTTTTGGCCTACATATTGATCGTGGGTCAGTTTAGCATATTCTAATGGTAAAGTTAGGATAGGGGGAGGGGAAGCTGATCCTAGATCTGTACCCAGGGGTAACTTCACCTCTGAGTCCCTCAGTGGTATTGCTGGTCAGACTCCTCTCGCCCTCAATCTTTGTTACCGCCCAGGTATGGCGCACAGCGACAGGACCCTGACTGGCTGAAATGGACTACTAATCGAACGTTTTCACACGTGGTACAAGAGTAGGAAGACATATGTTTTGCATCCACCCCCTCACCCCCTCCCCTTTTTCTCCCTGATCTACCTCTCTTGCCTTCAGCTGCCCAATGTGTTGTCTTTCCATCTCACTGGCCAGAGCTTCAGCCCTGATCTTCTCCATGGAGCATGATAGGAAAGGCTGGCCCTCCTTCTTTGGCTCCCCCAGCCCACTGGATCGATACATCCCCCCCTATCGGGAGGAACTGCTGCAGCTCTAAGACCTGGATGCCATCAGTCTGACAGTTTTTATGGGCGCTTTGAGAGCCATATTCAGTAAACCCCCAGCAGACAGTGGAAGGTCAGCAGAGTGAGAGGGGCAGCAGACAGTGGAAGGTCAGCAGAGTGAGAGGGGCAGCAGACAGTGGAAGGTCAGCAGAGTGAGAGGGGCAGCAGACAGTGGAAGGTCAGCAGAGCGAGAGGGGCAGCAGACAGTGGAAGGTCAGCAGAGCGAGAGGGGCAGCAGACAGTGGAAGGTCAGCAGAGCGAGAGGGGCAGCAGACAGTGGAAGGTCAGCAGAGTGAGAGGGGCAGCAGACAGTGGAAGGTCAGCAGAGCGAGAGGGGCAGCAGACAGTGGAAGGTCAGCAGAGCGAGAGGGGCAGCAGACAGTGGAAGGTCAGCAGAGCGAGAGGGGCAGCAGACAGTGGAAGGTCAGCAGAGCGAGAGGGGCAGCAGACAGTGGAAGGTCAGCAGAGCAAGAGGGGCAGCAGACAGTGGAAGGTCAGCAGAGCGAGAGGGGCAGCAGTGACGAAGCAGATATGGTCCACTGAGACGCGGCACATGCATGTCTCCCGCATCCGTGTAAGGCTCAGTTAATGAGGCAGGGGAGGTGAAGTCACCCTTTCTATCTGTCTGTCTGTGTGTGTGTGTGTGTGAGAGAGAGAGAGAGTTTGCGTGTGCCCAAGTTAGGTCATTTTGTTTGCTCTGATACAGGGCCCTCACAGTTGTAACCCAGCCTTCGATATGCTAGCGGATCAGCCCCCCTGAGTAGTACTATGGAACTCACCAGTTCTATTTCTGCTCACTCCACCATTCTGACAGGCGTCTCTCAGCACATACCTCTCACCTTTTGAGGATTATCGTCTCCCTGGGGGTTGAGTGGGTGGACACCTTCGCTGGAGATCAAGCAGGATGAATTCCCCATTTCCCCTGTGTCAGCACAGGGGTGTCACAAAGAACAGAGCTGACAGTTCTCCTACCGTGGCTGTGTGATTTGACTAGTGGGGGAGAGATGGGGGCTTGAGAAGGAGAGCGATGGCGCTAGAGGCGGGGAGAGCAATGGCGCTAGAGGCGGGGAGAGTGGTGGCGCTAGAGGCGGGGAGAGCAATGGCGCTAGAGGCAGGGAGAGGCGGGGAGAGCAATGGCACTAGAGGCGGGGAGAGGCGGGGAGAGCAATGGCGCTAGAGGCGGGGAGAGCGGTGGCGCTAGAGGCGGGGAGAGCGGTGGCGCTAGAGGCGGGGAGAGCGGTGGCGCTAGAGGCGGGGAGAGCGGTGGCGCTGGAGGCGGGGAGAGCGGTGGCGCTGGAGGCGGGGAGAGCGGTGGCGCTGGAGGCGGGGAGAGCGGTGGCGCTGGAGGCGGGGAGAGCGGTGGCGCTGGAGGCGGGGAGAGCGGTGGCGCTGAAAGGGGGAGAGAGAGATGGGGCTAAAAGGGGGAGAGAGAGATGGGGCTAAGAGGGGGAGAGAGATGGGGCTAAAAGGGGAGAGAGATGGGGCTAAAAGGGGAGAGAGATGGGGCTAATAGGGGGAGAGAGATGGGGCTAATAGGGGGAGAGAGATGGGGCTAAAAGGGGGAGAGAGATGGGGCTAAAAGGGGGAGAGAGATGGGGCTAAAAGGGGGAGAGAGATGGGGCTAAGAGGGGGAGAGAGATGGGGCTCAAAGGGGGAGAGAGATGGGGCTGGAGGGGGAGAGCGATGGGGCTAGAGGGGGAGAGCGATGGGGCTAGAGGGGGAGAGAGATGGGGCTAGAGGGGGATGATTTTGGACTGTCGTGGGGAGGGGTGTCATGATCATCTGCAGGGCCTGGGGTTGATAAGAGGCAGCAACTCTAATGGAATCACCAACCGCTCACTTCCGATGCCTGGCCACTTGTCATGTGGCTATGGAGCTGCTGTCTCACCACAGGAGGAGTTATCTTAAAGGAACATGGCCGCTCACCAGTGAGATTCTCTCTGAGTGGAGGGGATTAGGGCAGGCAGGTGAGGAGGACCACTATGGGTGGAACACAGTGTAATGATGTGCAGTATTCTCCTTGCACTGTGGGGACGGCTGTATGAGCCTGTATGATCTCATCTTCTTGTGAATGGGGGACTTGATGCAAACTACCCCAGCCATCCGATTTACTTTCAGACTTTGGCAAGGAGGCCTAAATACAAGATGAAGTGCATTTTGGGGTCTTTGACAGATTTGTTCATAGTGGTTGATTTCACAAGACACATGTTGTTGCCTGCAGTTCCTTCCTACAAGTGAGAGTGAGGCTGCAGCACATGATTCTAAAGACGACTCAATCTAGGATTGCAGCAGAGTCATTGTTTCACATTTATTTGGAACAAACATGAAATTGATATTTGAATATGTGAAACAATTAATCAATTAGTAATACAAAATATGACATTTAAAAATGTGAAATCATACCAAAACGCCATAATTATACGGTTGAAGATACTCTGCACCTTAATAGAGTCTGTTCTCAGTGAACCTACATTTCACCAACCAGCAGACAGTCTGCACGGAGGAGACGGTTTGCCTCTGTAATGTCCACAGGCCCAGACACTCTGTTTTTATGTGCACAGGCAGGCCCAATCCATGTGCATGTGGTCGCGCTCTCAGCCGGCCTGCTGGCTAATGCACATCTAATGTTCTCCCTCTGTGTACCTAAAAACACATGGTGAAATTGTCACAGAGATGATTGCCTGTTCCATATTGTATGAGGTGGGATGTAAACGGATTTGTTCGACCGCTTGCGCGTCTGTCTTTCAGTGCTCTCCTCCCTGATGTAGGCATCATGTCCTATATGATGACGCTTGGTGTGAATGTCATTTTTCTTCTTTGCTGACTTACGGGATCGGTCATGCTCTGTTTACGGCGTCAGAGGTTCGTGTTCACCACAACGCTGTTTCTGATCGCAGCGCACGTCCTCGGAAACGTGTTGTACCCCAGTGTGTGTCAAGGTTTAATTTCCTGCAACAAGCCCTGAGCTGTTTTGACAGTGACACTTACATCAGGGCTGGTTTCAAAGCCTCTGCGTTTTGTTTCAACATCGCTGAAAACACACTGAAGAATATGACTCAGCATGGCATTATTTAGCAGTGTGTTTGAGCTTAGTGAGGCCTTTGTCAGTGATTCAGACGCAACAAATTACCACACTGTTTATCCAGCAATTAATTCATGTTAAACGCTTTTGTAGGACTCAGATTTGTATGGCAAACCATTCACTGTTTTCTCTCATTTGAATAATCTTCATGTTCACGTTGCCTCCATGGCTGTGATCAGTGTTCTAGGAGGTAATTACATGCTGCAGGACACATGAGAAGGGAAGCTGTACAGAGTCTGGATATTCGTATGGTGTCATGGCGGGGAACTCCGTTGAATTGGGGTCCTTAGGCGACCTCCAAGGAAAGCAAACAGAGACAGGGGGCTGGAGAAGGAGGGGCACGGGGGCAGCCTGGATTGATGAAAGATGCAGTAATGGCTCCCGCATGTGATTTTTCACTGTGTGTGTTCAGGCTTTAGGACAATGGCTAGACGGACAGACGAAGCATTGCATTGTTTTTTCAATGTTCCACCCGTAGAAGATGTTATTCTCTCCTGTTGTGGAGAAGAGGATTCCAACACCGTTGTCATCAGTTTAAGAAACCGCCCTGTGGTGGTCAGGAGGAGGAGTTGAAGAGAAACAGCCACTATGACCCCACCTGTGAGGTCCAGAGCAATACAAGGAGGGCAGTATGTTACTATGGGGTGATGCTCTGGTTTTAAAACACTGTTTCCATGGCAATGTGTCTATTTCTCTTACAGGGCAATTCCACCACTTTTCAACTTAATTATTTCTAGCACAACACCAGTGTTTACATCCTGTATGTGAAAACGGAGCATTTCTAGGTTTTCTATAAACATCACCAAAAATGTAACATTAAAAAAAAGGTGATTTTCAAACACTGAGATTCACGTTGACGTGGGGAGCAACAAAATATGTCTAGAAACTCGATGCAGGTTTTGAGAAGCACTTTTTTTCTTACCTCTAAACCTGCTCTGTGACGTCACAGAGAAGTACAGTGGCCAAGTGTCTGAACCCTTTAGAATTACCTGGATTTCTTCATACTTTTGTCATAATATTTGGTCTGATCTTGATCTAAGTCACAACAATGGACAAACACAGTGTGCTTAAACTAATAACACACAACTTATTGTAGTTTTCTTGTCTATATTGAATACATCTTTTAAGCATTCACACAGTGTAAGTTGGGAAAAGTATGTGAACCCCGAGGCTAATGACTTCTCCAAATGCTAATTTGAGTCAGGTGTCAGCTAACCTGGAGTCCAATCAATGAAACGAGATTGGAGATATTGGTTAGAGATGCCCTGCCCTATAAAAAAAACAATCACAGAATTTGAGTTTGCTATTCACAAGAATCATTGCCTGATGTGAACCATGCCTCAAACAAAAGAGATCTCAGAAGACCTAAGATTAAGAATTGGAAAGGGTTACAAAACTATCTCTAAAAGCCTCGATGTTCATCAGTCCATGGTAAGACAACTTGTCTATAAATGGAGATTGTCTATAAACAGTTCAGCACTGTTGCTCCCTAGGAGTGACCATCCTGCAAAGATGACTGCAAGAGCACAGCGCAGAATGCTCAATGAGGTTAAGAAGAATCCTAGAGTGTCAGCTAAAGACTTACGGAAATCTCTGGAACATGCTAACATGTCCGTTGACAAGTCTACGACACGCAAAACACTAAACAAGAATGGTGTTCATGGGAGGACAACACGGAAGAACCCATTGCTGTCCAAAAAAACATTGCTGCATGTCTGAAGTCCACAAAAGAGCACCTGGATGTTCCACAGCTCTACTGGCAAAATATTCTGTGGACAGATTAAACAGTTGAGTTGTTTGGAAGGAACACACAACACTTTGTGGATAAAAAAATGCACAGCACACAAACATCAACCTTAACCCCGCTGTAAAGTATGGTGGAGGGAGCATCATAGTTTGGGACTGCTTTGCTGCCTCAGAGCCTGGACAGTTTGCTATCATCTACGGAAAAATGAATTCCCAAGTTCCCAAAACTGGACTTGATGAAATACGGAGGACACCTGCACCATGAGCCACTCCACGATCGAAGTGTCTGTGACTAATCAGTCTCTTCTTGCCAGATAATTGGCTCGGGCTCGCACAGAACCCCATCCCAGATTGGCCTATTGTCTGGACTGCAGGCCAGGGGGATTGTGGGGGAAGGAAGTGTGAATAAATTCCCATAAACCCCAGCAGTATCCCAATGGACGTCCACCTCGGTGCCTCTAATCCAAACGAACAATTGCAACGACAACCTGTGACTGCTAGGCCTGACATCGAATTAACCGGTTGGAATTCCCATTGATCGTTGGACATCCAAGCCTTGGACTCCCTGCTCCCAGGGTCTGTTGGAAATGGGAAAGTGGTTGGACAAAGACTCCAGTTGTAACAGCCAGAGCTAAGACATCAGCTAAGATGTTTTCTACCTTTTTGAATAGCCTCTGGCTGTAGAGTGCTATTTTTCCTCCAACCTCGTTGACGGGATCCATCATGGGGCATTGTTTTCTTCTTCTTCATACTTGATGGCATTGAAACGGTCAGCTCCGGCATCCGATATAGCTTATATAGCATATGCCAACGGTGTTCCCAGGAATTCTGTTTTAAGTTCCTATAGGCAGCTTGTGAAGAGTCTCTGGGCTGCGGCATATGGATATCCATTCATCATGTCTGCTAGTCTGTCGTCGCTTGTTGGTTTATGTGGCTTCCTGCTTCCTGTCAAGGATAGCTGTGGTGCTTGCCCGGCCTCTTCAGCGCAGAGTAATTCAACCTGCATTGTTCATCGTTCTGTCTCCTTTTTATTTTTTTGCATATGGGTCATGTTGCGGTGGGTTATTTTGGCAGGCGATGCAGGAGCACCTCTTGGGTTTTATACAGTCTGAAGTAGGTCAGCTTTGTCTGTAGTTTATGGAACAACCTCTTTTCTGGATCATCACCAACAGTCCACTGAATGTCAACAGCTCCACTGTGATGTCAGAAGGGCGGTTCAGTTTACAGCAGAAATATTCCTCTACAACACAATAAGCTAAATGTATTATTGTTTTATTTCGACATGATTGTTTTCAATTTCATTCTAGTTTCGGACTCATTGTGAGGTGACTGACATGGGTGAACAGTACAAGTTCTACCCAAAGGTGGTGGTTCGGCGCCAGAAAGGAGCCATGTCTCGTCACCTGCCCGTCGGCTTTCTCCTCAATGATGTCCGTCCACATTCTGGAGACGGAGAAAGTGATGATGGGGCTTTGTCTCTCTAATTGGTTGTTTCCACGCCAACCACTCTGAAGGATTGACTTCATGGCTGGCTTGCTTCCTTTGTCCTCTCCGGTTTCAGTGTGGTCGACTCTTAAGACCAAAACCGACTCTTTAGGCTCTGCACGCTTTTTTCACCATTTGGCTTTTGCGTGAAAATCAGAGCGGGAGGCGATTCAAAGAGCTCAGTGGAATTACAACATGTGGGAGGGACAGTGGAGTGAATCTGTCAGCAACTTACTGCCGCCGCCGCGCAAAGCTCACGCTATTTCAGGCCAACTTGAAACCCAGAAAAACATCAACAAACTCATGAGAACACTTTCTCTTCTCTCTCTCTCTGATTTGTGGAAGGTCTGTGTTTCTCTGTGAGCACGGCACGTTGCTGTTTGCACGTTCAGATCAGATTGTTGCCCTTCCTATTTCGGTCAGGGCTTTGTGAGAAAGTTCCCATGATGCTCCGAGAACAAAGACAGCGAGGAAGGTGAAGTTTAATAGTTCCTGCCATTTAAGCACACTGTTTACATGAGACTGGACTGGGACCGTAGGGGAGAATTGCTTTGGCCTTCTTGGCAGCTTCAGCGGTATTGATGGAAAGCGATGCTTAGTACGAGGAGGGTTTGGTTTACATTTCTGTTCCTGTGTGAGTCTTTTTTTTATTTTACTACATCAACATGTTTTCTTGTACACCAGCTGTTCCTTATCATTATAATCAGGTTATAAAACTGAAATGTTCATGTTGTAAAATAAAAGACTCAAAGGCGAGCCTGACTGTGGAATCATGGGTGCTTGATATACTGACAAATGCCAACACCTTTAGTTCCCATTTGATATAATTAAATGCAAATGCGGAGATAAATCCAGTGTGAGCCCTTCACCTCCTTTACCACCCACACTCACATTATTGACTCTCCAAACAAATTGTATACAGCGTTGCTAGCCTACCGTCAATACAGATCCTCATGCTGAGTGGGAATAGTTTCAATGATATGACATCGGGTGCGTTTCGCATTGTTATTGTACCTGACTGACACATGGTTGTTGGCTCTCTAAACACGCTGTTGTTGCCTCCTCAAGCTCTCTGTGTGGCAAAATGAACATGTTTTCCTTCTCCATTGTCTGGCCCAGGGTGAATGTCAATGAACCTGCAGCCATTGATGGACAGGGAGCATTTATTCACAGTGGTTTGATGTACTCGGATGTTGCTCTCTGGACATTATTACGACCGTCTATTGTGCCTGGCGGAAGCTCAGGCTGTTTATTGCAGCAAGGGACGTAAGCACATGCAATATGCATGAGACCGTTGGACAATGGAGGAGAAGAGAAACAGAGGAGAAAAAAATGTAAGTGTATTTTTAATAGAAATGACGATGGACTGCCACGCAGAAAGAAATGGCGATGGACTGCCACACAGAAAGAAATGGCGATGGACTGCCACGCTGGACGGCAAGCAGTTCGTAGCCCAGCGCCTGAGGCTTCTTCCATCTCTCTTCTGATGATGGTGCTAGATAATGTACTCTAAACCTGAAGGGCCGGTCTTTGAGATGCTGAAATACCTGGTGCTCGAGTGGCAGCAGTGAGGTGTATCTGCCTCTGGGGGTTAGAGGTCAGCTTGTATTGCCTCTGCCTGTGTGGAAACGCCGTTTGGTTTTAGAGCTCAGGTTCTCTTGTATTTGTGAATTTAAAGTTGAAGGTTTCATAATAGCACTACAGGGATGGTTTGTATGTTAAACAACACCTTGTAGGTAGTATGTAGTAATGCAGTCTGTGTGGTCTTCGATGCTCAGCATGTCGTTATATTCAGTTTTACAAATCCAGATGGCTTGATGTTTACGCCTCTCTCCAAGTTCAATATTGACCCGGCGAAGCTACAATATTGACCCGGTGAAGCTACAATATTGACCCGGTGAAGCTACAATATTGACCCGGCGAAGCTACAATATTGACCCGGCGAAGCTACAATATTGACCCGGGAAGCTACAATATTGACCCGGCGAAGCTACAATATTGACCCGGCGAAGCTACAAATATTGACCCGGCAAATATTGACCCGGCGAAGCTACAAATATTGACCCGGCGAAGCTACAAATATTGACCCGGCGAAGCTACAAATATTGACCCGGCGAAGCTACAAATATTGACCCGCGAAGCTACAAATATTGACCCGGCGAAGCTACAATATTGACCCGGCGAAGCTACAATATTGACCCGGCGACGCTACAATATTGACCCGGGAAGCTACAATATTGACCCGGCGAAGCTACAATATTGACCCGGCAAAGCTACAATATTGACCCGGCGAAGCTACAATAT
Source organism: Oncorhynchus mykiss (assembly GCF_057628025.1). Taxonomy (NCBI): domain Eukaryota; kingdom Metazoa; phylum Chordata; class Actinopteri; order Salmoniformes; family Salmonidae; genus Oncorhynchus; species Oncorhynchus mykiss. The sequence goes on along the minus strand of NC_143042.1, from coordinate 4,644,728 downwards.
TGACCCGGCGAAGCTACAATATTGACCCGGCGAAGCTACAATATTGACCCGGCGAAGCTACAATATTGACCCGGCGAAGCTACAATATTGACCCGGCGAAGCTACAATATTGATCCGGCGAAGCTACAATATTGACCCGGCGAAGCTGCAAATATTTTCATTTTTTTCCCTCCCTGTGAAATCCCTCTGCACATGCTTGTGAACAATCCTCTTCTCTTTCTCCCCTCTGTCCTAGGTCTGAAGGTGAGACCCAAATGAAATGGAACCCTGTTTTCTATGTAGTGTACTAGTAGCAGGGAAATATTAGTTTTTGTGGCAAGAGTGTAACTTTAATACCCACAACGACTTTACTCCTCTTCCCTTTCAGCCCTCCTGTGTGTGTGTGTGAGGAGAAAGTGAAGTCACCCTCCCTGCCCCTTGAAGCGTGAACACACCAGCACACCAGCTAGCCTCCTCACATCATCATCATCATTCTGCCTGTGAATCTGTCTGCCTCCCAAACGGCACTCTATTCCCTAGGGTTCCATTTGGGACACAACTCTTGTGAAATGATTGTGCTTGATTAATGGAGTGCGCTCGTGGTTAAAGTGCTGGACGAGGAGCCGCTGGAGTGGTCCAACCTCTCTTCAGCTGTCCAGGAAAACATTATTGGGTCACCTACTACTGCACTGCAGTCTCTCACTGGACTGTTTGCTGTTGCTGAGCTGTCCTGCTAGCTGTTTGGATATTGGCTGGACAGGACTGACCTGTCCTAAAGCTCGCCTCCCTCCGTTAATTTTCTCCCTCCCCTACCTCCCTTCCTCCACTGGCTGGTCGGGGGAGGCTTTGGCAGTGAGTCAAGGTCCACGTCCCAAATGATGCCCTATTACCTTTGTATTGCACTTCTTTTGATCAGGGCCCATAAAGTAGTGCACTATTAAGGGAATAGGGTGTCATTTGGGATGCTGACAGGGAGTCGGGAGTTGGATGTCGGGGATGAGACTGTCTCATTATCACAGGCTTCCTCTTGGCTCCCCTCCAAGCCTGGTCTGGCTCTCTCTGGCTCCTCCGGACACAAGCTGGAGCGCCTCAGCTGTCACCTCTCTCTCTCTCTCTCTTTCTCTCCCTCCCTCTCTCTCTCTTTCTCGCTCCCTGTCCCCCTCGGTCTGTACTCTTTTTCTCACTCTCCCTCTAGCTCTCTTCTCTCTCTCTCTTGGTTTCTCTCCTTTCTCTCTCTCTTTAGCTCTCTCTCTCTCTCCTCCCTCTATCACTGTCTCTCTCTCCTCCCTGTCTCTCCATGTCTCTCCCTGTCTCTCTCTCTCTCTCTCTCTCTCTCTCTCTCTCTCTCTCTCTCTCTCTCTCTCTCTCTCTCTCTCTCTCTCTCTCTCGTTCTTTATCTCTGTCTACCTCCTTTTGCTACCTCTCATTTGCTCTCTCTCTCATTCTCTTCCTTTCCACCAGTGCCAGATACTGTCCATAAACCTGTCTGTTACTGTGGGCCCTCTGTATGCAGGCCAACCACCAGAGACACGATGGAGGACATCTCCTCCCTTGATTCAGAATGACAGCTCACCAACAAACTGAAAAAGCTCCCCAGACAGGCCCGCCTTAAGAATCCCCCAGTGCTTATTGACACATTAAAGCATTTGTACGGGAGGGTCCCGCTCAACAACCCCCAACACTGTCATCACACACCAATTAAAAAACGCTTTTTATAAAACCTTGTGTGCCACTCGCCCATATTTCAAAACATTCCGAGACCCAAAACATGGCTCCCCTTACAACCAGCCTAATCAGATTGGCTGTCAGATGGAGCGCCCATTATGTTATGCCGGATGTTTAAAATGCCTTCCCCGGTGACTGGCTGAATTTAGAAAGTACTTGGTTAAACAGATCAATTAAACAAGTGTGGTTTGTTGTCCTCAGACATGGGTTTATTAAACAACGCTGTCTGTTTGGGTGGATGATTTCAGTTTGTCCGTGAGGTGTATGCCGAGGAACTTAAAACTTTCCACCTTCTCCACTACTGTCTCGTTGATGTGGATAGTGGGGTGATGTTACTCTATTCTACTATTTTATGAATGGTGGATGATAGCCAAACTACTCTACTGTATTCCTTTATGAATGGTGGATGATATCCATACTACTCTACTGTATTCCTTTATGAACGGTGGATGATAGCCACAACTCTACTCCTTTATGAAGGGTGGCTGATAGCCATACTACTCTACTGTATTCCTTTATGAACGGTGGATGATAGCCACTACTCTACTGTATTCCTTTATGAATGGTGGATGATAGCCATACTACTCTACTGTATTCCTTTATGAACGGTGGATGATAGCCATACTACTCTACTGTATTCCTTTATGAATGGTGGATGATAGCCATACTACTCTACTGTATTCCTTTATGAACGGTGGATGATAGCCACTACTCTACTGTATTCCTTTATGAATGGTGGATGATAGCCATACTACTCTACTGTATTCCTTTATGAACGGTGGATGATAGCCATACTACTCTACTGTATTCCTTTATGAACGGTGGATGATAGCCACAACTCTACTCCTTTGTGAATGGTGGATGATAGCCATACTACTCTACTGTATTCCTTTATGAACGGTGGATGATAGCCACTACTCTACTGTATTCCTTTATGAATGGTGGATGATAGCCATACTACTCTACTGAATTCCTTTATGAATGGTGGATGATAGCCATATTACTCTACTGTATTCCTTTATGAACGGTGGATGATAGCCACAACTCTACTCCTTTATGAACGGTGGCTGATAGCCACAACTCTACTCCTTTATTAACGGTGGATGATAGCCTCAACTCTACCTCTTTATGAATGGTGGGTGATAGCCACTACTCTACTGTACTCCTGTATGAATGGTGGATGATAGCCACTACTCTACTCTACTCCTGTATGAATGGTGGATGATATCCACTACTCTACTCTATTCCTTTATGAATGGTGGATGATAGCCACTACTCTACTGTATTCCTTTATGAATGGTGGATGATAGCCATACTAGTCTACTGTACTCTTTTATGAATGGTGCATGATAGCCATACTTCTCTATTCTACTATTTTATGAATGGCGCATGATAGCCATACTACTCTACTGTACTCCTGTATGAATGGTGGATGATAGCCATACTACTCTACTGTACTCCTGTATGAATGGTGGATGATAGCCACAACTCTACTGCACTCCTTTATGAATGGTGGATGATAGCCATACTACTCTATTCTACTATTTTAGGAATGGTGGATGATAGCCATAATACTCATGTAGCTTGCTGTTTGTGGTTTTAGGCTGGGTTTCTGTACAGCACTTTGTGACATCTACTGATGTAAAAAGGGCTTTATAAATACATTTAATTGATTGATACTCTACTCCTTTATGAATGGTGGATGATAGCCATACTACTCTACTCTACTCCTTTATAAATGGTGCATGATAGCCATAATACTCTATTCTACTTATTTAGGAACAGTGTATGATAGCCATACTACTCTATTCTACTTATTTAGGAACAGTGTATGATAGCCATACTACTCTATTCTACTTATTTAGGAACAGTGTATGATAGCCATACTACTCTATTCTACTTATTTAGGAACAGTGTATGATAGCCATACTACTCTATTCTACTTATTTAGGAACAGTGTATGATAGCCATACTACTCTATTCTACTTATTTAGGAACAGTGTATGATAGCCATACTACTCTATTCTACTTATTTAGGAACAGTGTATGATAGCCATACTACTCTATTCTACTTATTTAGGAACAGTGTATGATAGCCATACTACTCTATTCTACTTCTTTATGAACAGTGTATGATATCCATATTACTCTACTCTACTATGAGTCATTCTTGGCTGCTCCCCAACCTCTGATTTATTTGGTCCATTTAGATTTGCACCTCCAGTGTCACTGTTGTGCGAGGAGGCTATTTAAATGCTGAAAGGTGTATCTCTTTGCTTTGTCATTAGTAATCCTGAGGTCGCTCTGAGCTGTGATCAGCGTCTCGGGCTCTCTAAGTCACATCCTGTCTTAGACATTTGTTTCTTTAGATTCTGCAGCCAGCAGCTGAGGCTGTGCATCAGAGAGGAGGGAAAACCAGACCTGTGTTCAAATGTGATTAAATACTTTATCTTGGATTGATTGAGCTTGCCTGGCACAATGGAACCACTAGAATAGTGACAGAATAGAAGCACTCCAGGTAGACTAGAGCAAACGCTAAAAGAAAGTATTTGATCCCAGGTCTGGGGAAGACGAAGCGCTCAGTACTGTTCCCTTTCCCCTCGGCAGTTAACGACACATCCCACCTCCGCTTATCTTCCAGGGCCCAGAATCTTGGCGAAAAGCGAGAGTTTTTTTTTAAGAGGAGAGTACAACAAGAGATTGTCCTCTGCTCTCTGTGAGGAAGGGGGAGATGTACAAGGTCACTGTGCTGGCGTGCACAAGGACGGCACTCATTGTTCTGCCAGCAGTGGAGATGATGGAATGCAGAAGTACTTAGCTACTTCACATAGTGTACACACACACACACACACACACGTGTGCACACACACCAAAGTGTCCCGCTGTCAGCGAAGCGATTAAAAATGAGGGATTGGTTTCTGGGGATGACAGATTTATCATTTCTCTCCTTATCGTTTGTGTTCCGTGCTTCATGTCTTCATGGTGGATAATATCTCTTTGTTTCCTGGGAAGGAGCCGTGTGCCATCTGTCTGGACTGGCGGCAGCACACCACACACCCAGAGTGGTGCTTAGTGAAACCTCTTGACAACAGAGGTCAGAGTAAATGGGCATCCTCCTGAACTTGACTAGATGAGCAGCCAGAAACAATGGCTAAGTCGCAAATGGCACCCTATTCCCTATATAGTGCACTACTTTAGACCAGAGCCCTATATAGTGCACTACTTTAGACCAGAGCCCTATATAGTGCACTACTTTAGACCAGAGCCCTATATAGTGCACTACTTTAGACCAGAGCCCTATATAGTGCACTACTTTAGACCAGAGCCCTATATAGGGAATAGTAGAAGTAGTGCACTACTTTAGACCAGAGCCCTATATAGGGAATAGTAGAAGTAGTGCACTACTTTAGACCAGAGCCCTATATAGGGAATAGTAGAAGTAGTGCACTACTTTAGACCAGAGCCCTATATAGGGAATAGTAGAAGTAGTGCACTACTTTAGACCAGAGCCCTATATAGGGAATAGTAGAAGTAGTGCACTACTTTAGACCAGAGCCCTATATAGGGAATAGTAGAAGTAGTGCACTACTTTAGACCAGAGCCCTATATAGGGAATAGTAGAAGTAGTGCACTACTTTAGACCAGAGCCCTATATAGGGAATAGTAAAAGTAGTGCACTACTTTAGACCAGAGCCCTGTATAGGGAATAGTTGAAGTAGTGCACTACTTTAGACCAGAGCCCTATATAGGGAATAGTAGAAGTAGTGCACTACTTTAGACCAGAGCCCTATATAGGGAATAGTAGAAGTAGTGCACTACTTTAGACCAGAGCCCTATATAGGGAATAGTAGAAGTAGTGCACTATAGGGAATAGGGAGGTGTTTCACGTGGACATAAACCTCACTACTAGCCTCACTCCCACATATGGACTGTGTCACATCTCCTCTGTGTCCTGTTTGGACAAACCGTCACATCTCCTGTTATCTCTGTCCTGTCTGGACAAACCGGCCATGTTTATAGCCTTGGCACAGCAGCCCTGTGCACAGGCTATCCATGCCTATCAGTCCAACCAGCTAAGCCTCCATCATTGATTTTCTATGGAACACTACACTATGTTGAGTTCAAAGGTTGATCGTATGTGTTTGAAGGGATTTGTTCATGGGCTTGACTCTGTTTGTTTGCTTTATTCACCAATTAAGGGGAGAAGATTCCAGGTTTCATTACCACCACTGTGATTGTAGCTGTGAATGTGATACACACTCAGCAATGGAAGATGATGCACCAGCGATGGCAGATGTATGGAGATTTCCCGTTCATTGTGAAGGAGAGATTCTGTATTTGTTTGAAACCTGTCTCCAGTGAGATGCATTGCATTCGTTGTCCTCCTATCACTTCTGTCTAATCAGCCCTACTGGAAATCAAGCTTCGCTGTGGTCACATTTTAATACTCATTGCAGAAACCCAATGAAGCGGAACCCATGGAGTACTTCCCCATATAGTGCACTTCTTTGGATGAGGGCCCATAGACCTCTGGTCAAAAGTAGTGCCCTGTGTAGGGAGTGGGGTGCCATTCGGGACTCATTCACATTGGTCATGCAGAAATGGGCTCCCATCTTTTTGCGTGGGACCAGTTGTGAGAGATGGTAGTGAAAGTCAACAGATTGCAGGAGGAGTGTGCTGGACAGACCAGGGGTCTGGGGATATATTTGTATGTTTAGCCTGCATATGTTCACTCATCACAGATTACCCAGGAGAGTGGGCAGAAGACTGGAGGAGGAGAGACCACGGCTGTCTCCTTCTCACTCTCGCTATGTGTGTGTGTGTCTCTCTCTCTCTCAATTTGTTCATGTTCTCTTGCTGCTTAGTCTGGTCCTTCTGTCTCTCTCACCGTCTCCCTCACTGTATCATCTCATCTTCTTTTGCTCAACACTTCACACACTAATAGTCTCTCTCTCTCCCTCTGGCTCTCCCTTCCATCTCTCCCAACCCCCCTCCGATATGTCATTCTCATTCCCGTCACCACTCCTCAGCAAATATGACCTTGAATTCAGGATTGCTCAGTGGCGTTAATCGGCTATAAATTGCAATCATCGCAATAAGGTGGGATGAAATAGTAGGCTGGAATGTCTTTAAAAAATGTATTACCTACCACCACTACCCCCATGCTGATTCATTGAACTGTGTTTGTCTACGAGGTTCATTCTCATTCTATCTTCCTGGGCATCTAGTTTTTGTAAATCTCATCTCGAGTCAGGAGGTTCTTCTCACGGGCGGCTAAGAAATAGCAGAGTGCTAAGCAAAATCAATTGGTCTATTTCACAGGTCTCAACTGTGTGTTGAATTGTTGCCCCTGTTGTACCCTGGAAGTACCACACCTGAATAAATGCATTAGCAACTTGGTCAAAAGAAAGATGAGCTATTCAGAAATAGATGGTTTGGTTCTCAGAGCTGAAAAGACAGTGTGTGAACAGGCCGACCTACATTTATATTGGACTTATTTAGCAGACACTCTTTGGTACCTGAGTCACGGTTCATCAGAAACACCACTGATACCAACTGTTAGTTACTGCACTGCTCAGACCTTTTTTTATATATGAACTCTGGGAACGTTGAGTTTATTTTCTAGCAGAAATGCTCCTGCACAGTTTTAGTACCAGATTATAATGAACAGTACTGTATAGTGTACACTATATATACAAAGTATGTGGACACCCCTTCAAATGTGTAGATTCGGCTATTTCAGCCACACCCGTTGCTGACAGGTTTATAAAATCAAGCACACAGCTGTGCAATCTCCGTAGACAAACATTGGCAGTAGAATGGCCTTACTGAAGAGCTCAGTGACTTTCAACATGGTACCATCATAGGATGGCATCTTTCCAACTAGTTAGTTCGTCAAATTTCTGCCGTGCTAGAGCTGCCCCCGGTCAGCTGTAAGTGCTGTTATTGTGAAGTGGAAACGTCTAGGAGCAACAATGGCTCAACCACAAAGTGGTAGGTCACACAAGCTCACAGAACAGGACCGCTGAGTGCTGAAGCGCGTAGTGCATAAAAACCATCTGTCCTCTGATACAACACTCACTACTGAGTTCCAAACTGCCTCTGGAAGCAACGTCATCACAAGAACTGTTCGTCTGCAGGTTATAGTAACCAGGGTTACAGCATCCCTACCAGACTATAATAATGAACAGTACTGTATGGTGTACCTGCAGGTTATTGTAACCAGGGTTACAGAATCCCTACCAGACTATAATAATGAATAGTACTGTATGGTGTACCTGCAGGTTATTGTACCTGCAGGTTATAGTAACCAGGGTTACAGCATCCCTACCAGACTATAATACTGAACAGTACTGTATGGTGTACCTGCAGGTTATAGTAACCAGGGTTATAGCATCCCTACCAGATAATAATAATGAACAGTACTGGATGGTGTACCTGCAGGTTATAGTCACCAGGGTTACAGCATCCCTACCAGACTATAATAATGAACAGTACTGTATGGCGTACCTGCAGGTTATTGTAACCAGGGTTACAGCATCCCTACCAGACTATAATAATGAACAGTACTGTATGGTGTACCTGCAAGTTATTGTAACCAGGGTTACAGCATCCCTACCAGATGATAATAATGAACAGTACTGTATGGTGTACCTGCAGGTTATAGTATCCAGGGATACAGCATCGCTACCAGATGATAATAATGAACAGTACTGTATGGTGTACCTGCAGGTTATAGTAACCAGGGTTACAGCATCCCTACCAGATGATAATAATGAACAGTACTGTATGGTGTACCTGCAGGTTATTGTAACCAGGGATACAGCATCCCTACAAGATGATAATAATGAACAGTACTGTATGGTGTACCTGCAGGTTATTGTACCTGCAGGTTATAGTATCCAGGGTTACAGCATCCCTACCAGATAATAATAATGAACAGTACTGTATGGTGTACCTGCAGGTTATAGTATCCAGGGATACAGCATCCCTACCAGATGATAATAACGAACAATACTGTATGGTGTACCTGCAGGTTATAGTAACCAGGGTTACAGCATCCCTACCAGATGATAATAATGAACAGTACTGTATGGTGTACCTGCAGGTTATTGTACCTGCAGGTTATAGTAACCAGGGTTACAGCATCCCTACCAGACTATAATAATGAACAGTACTGTATGGTGTACCTGTAGGTTATAGTAACCAGGGTTACAGCATCCCTACCAGATGATAATAATGAACAGTACTGTATGGTGTACCTGCAGGTTATAGTATCCAGGGATACAGCATCGCTACCAGATGATGATAATAATGAACAGTACTGTATGGTGTACCTGCAGGTTATAGTATCCAGGGATACAGCATCGCTACCAGATGATAATAATGAACAGTACTGTATGGCGTACCTGCAGGTTATTGTACCTGCAGGTTATAGTAACCAGGGTTACAGCATCGCTACCAGATGATAATAATGAACAGTACTGTATGGTGTACCTGCAGGTTATTGTAACCAGGGTTACAGCATCCCTACCAGATGATAATAATGAACAGTACTGTATGGTGTACCTGCAGGTTATTGTACCTGCAGGTTATAGTAACCAGGGTTACAGCATCCCTACCAGACTATAATACTGAACAGTACTGTATGGTGTACCTGCAGGTTATAGTAACCAGGGTTATAGCATCCCTACCAGATAATAATAATGAACAGTACTGTATGGTGTACCTGCAGGTTATAGTAACCAGGGTTACAGCATCCCTACCAGACTATAATAATGAACAGTACTGTATGGCGTACCTGCAGGTTATTGTAACCAGGGTTACAGCATCCCTACCAGACTATAATAATGAACAGTACTGTATGGTGTACCTGCAGGTTATTGTACCTGCAGGTTATAGTAACCAGGGTTACAGCATGCCTACCAGATGATAATAATAATGAACAGTACTGTATGGTGTACCTGCAGGTTATAGTAACCAGGGTTATAGCATCCCTACCAGATGATAATAATGAACAATACTGTATGGTGTACCTGCAGGTTATAGTAACCAGGGTTACAGCATCCCTACCAGATGATAATAATGAACAGTACTGTATGGTGTACCTGCAGGTTATAGTATCCAGGGTTACAGCATCCCTACCAGATGATAATAATGAACAGTACTGTATGGTGTACCTGCAGATTATAGTAACCAGGGTTACAGCATCCCTACCAGATGATAATAATGAACAGTACTGTATGGTGTACCTGCAGGTTATAGTATCCAGGGATACAGCATCGCTACCAGATGATAATAATGAACAGTACTGTATGGTGTACCTGCAGGTTATAGTATCCAGGGATACAGCATCGCTACCAGATGATAATAATGAACAGTACTGTATGGTGTACCTGCAGGTTATTGTACCTGCAGGTTATAGTAACCAGGGTTACAGCATCCCTACCAGACTATAATACTGAACAGTACTGTATGGTGTACCTGCAGGTTATAGTATCCAGGGATACAGCATCCCTACCAGATGATAATAATGAACAGTACTGTATGGTGTACCTGCAGGTTATAGTAACCAGGGTTACAGCATCCCTACCAGATGATAATAATGAACAGTACTGTATGGCGTACCTGCAGGTTATTGTACCTGCAGGTTATAGTAACCAGGGTTACAGCATCCCTACCAGATGATAATAATGAACAGTACTGTATGGTGTACCTGCAGATTATAGTAACCAGGGTTACAGCATCCCTACCAGATGATAATAATGAACAGTACTGTATGGTGTACCTGCAGGTTATAGTATCCAGGGATACAGCATCGCTACCAGATGATAATAATGAACAGTACTGTATGGTGTACCTGCAGGTTATAGTATCCAGGGATACAGCATCGCTACCAGATGATAATAATGAACAGTACTGTATGGTGTACCTGCAGGTTATTGTACCTGCAGGTTATAGTAACCAGGGTTACAGCATCCCTACCAGACTATAATAATGAACAGTACTGTATGGTGTACCTGTAGGTTATAGTAACCAGGGTTACAGCATCCCTACCAGACTATAATAATGAACAGTACTGTATGGTGTACCTGCAGGTTATTGTAACCAGGGTTACAGCATCCCTACCAGACTATAATAATGAACAGTACTGTATGGTGTACCTGCAGGTTATTGTAACCAGGGTTACAGCATCCCTACCAGATGATAATAATGAACAGTACTGTATGGTGTACCTGCAGGTTATTGTACCTGCAGGTTATAGTAACCAGGGTTACAGCATCCCTACCAGATGATAATAATGAACAGTACTGTATGGTGTACCTGCAGGTTATAGTATCCAGGGATACAGCATCCCTACCAGATGATAATAATGAACAGTACTGTATGGTGTACCTGCAGGTTATAGTAACCAGGGTTACAGCATCCCTACCAGATGATAATAATGAACAGTACTGTATGGTGTACCTGCAGGTTATAGTATCCAGGGTTACAGCATCCCTACCAGATGATAATAATGAACAGTACTGTATGGTGTACCTGCAGGTTATTGTACCTGCAGGTTATAGTAACCAGGGTTACAGCATCCCTACCAGATGATAATAATGAACAATACTGTATGGTGTACCTGCAGGTTATAGTAACCAGGGTTACAGCATCCCTACCAGATGATAATTATGAACAATACTGTATGGTGTACCTGCAGGTTATTGTACCTGCAGGTTATAGTATCCAGGGTTACAGCATCCCTACCAGATGATAATAATGAACAGTACTGTATGGTGTACCTGCAGGTTATTGTACCTGCAGGTTATAGTAACCAGGGTTACAGCATCCCTACCAGACTATAATAATGAACCGTACTGTATGGTGTACCTGCAGGTTATTGTAACCAGGGATACAGCATCGCTACCAGATGATAATAATGAACAGTACTGTATGGTGTACCTGCAGGTTATTGTACCTGCAGGTTATAGTCACCAGGGTTACAGCATCCCTACCAGACTATAATAATGAACAGTACTGTATGGTGTACCTGCAGGTTATAGTCACCAGGGATACAGCATCGCTACCAGATGATAATAATGAACCGTACTGTATGGTGTACCTGCAGATTATAGTAACCAGGGTTACAATATCCCTACCAGATGATAATAATGAACAGTACTGTATGGTGTACCTGCAGGTTATAGTATCCAGGGATACAGCATCGCTACCAGATGATAATAATGAACAGTACTGTATGGCGTACCTGCAGGTTATTGTACCTGCAGGTTATAGTAACCAGGGTTACAGCATCCCTACCAGATGATAATAATGAACAGTACTGTATGGTGTACCTGCAGATTATAGTAACCAGGGTTACAGCATCCCTACCAGATGATAATAATGAACAGTACTGTATGGTGTACCTGCAGGTTATTGTACCTGCAGGTTATAGTCACCAGGGTTACAGCATCCCTACCAGACTATAATAATGAACAGTACTGTATGGTGTACCTGCAGGTTATAGTCACCAGGGATACAGCATCGCTACCAGATGATAATAATGAACCGTACTGTATGGTGTACCTGCAGATTATAGTAACCAGGGTTACAGCATCCCTACCAGATGATAATAATGAACAGTACTGTATGGTGTACCTGCAGGTTATAGTATCCAGGGATACAGCATCGCTACCAGATGATAATAATGAACAGTACTGTATGGCGTACCTGCAGGTTATTGTACCTGCAGGTTATAGTAACCAGGGTTACAGCATCCCTACCAGATGATAATAATGAACAGTACTGTATGGTGTACCTGCAGATTATAGTAACCAGGGTTACAGCATCCCTACCAGATGATAATAATGAACAGTACTGTATGGTGTACCTGCAGGTTATAGTATCCAGGGATACAGCATCGCTACCAGATGATAATAATGAACAGTACTGTATGGTGTACCTGCAGGTTATAGTATCCAGGGATACAGCATCGCTACCAGATGATAATAATGAACAGTACTGTATGGTGTACCTGCAGGTTATTGTACCTGCAGGTTATAGTAACCAGGGTTACAGCATCCCTACCAGACTATAATACTGAACAGTACTGTATGGTGTACCTGCAGGTTATAGTATCCAGGGATACAGCATCCCTACCAGATGATAATAATGAACAGTACTGTATGGTGTACCTGCAGGTTATAGTAACCAGGGTTACAGCATCCCTACCAGATGATAATAATGAACAGTACTGTATGGCGTACCTGCAGGTTATTGTACCTGCAGGTTATAGTAACCAGGGTTACAGCATCCCTACCAGATGATAATAATGAACAGTACTGTATGGTGTACCTGCAGATTATAGTAACCAGGGTTACAGCATCCCTACCAGATGATAATAATGAACAGTACTGTATGGTGTACCTGCAGGTTATAGTATCCAGGGATACAGCATCGCTACCAGATGATAATAATGAACAGTACTGTATGGTGTACCTGCAGGTTATAGTATCCAGGGATACAGCATCGCTACCAGATGATAATAATGAACAGTACTGTATGGTGTACCTGCAGGTTATTGTACCTGCAGGTTATAGTAACCAGGGTTACAGCATCCCTACCAGACTATAATAATGAACAGTACTGTATGGTGTACCTGTAGGTTATAGTAACCAGGGTTACAGCATCCCTACCAGACTATAATAATGAACAGTACTGTATGGTGTACCTGCAGGTTATTGTAACCAGGGTTACAGCATCCCTACCAGACTATAATAATGAACAGTACTGTATGGTGTACCTGCAGGTTATTGTAACCAGGGTTACAGCATCCCTACCAGATGATAATAATGAACAGTACTGTATGGTGTACCTGCAGGTTATTGTACCTGCAGGTTATAGTAACCAGGGTTACAGCATCCCTACCAGATGATAATAATGAACAGTACTGTATGGTGTACCTGCAGGTTATAGTATCCAGGGATACAGCATCCCTACCAGATGATAATAATGAACAGTACTGTATGGTGTACCTGCAGGTTATAGTAACCAGGGTTACAGCATCCCTACCAGATGATAATAATGAACAGTACTGTATGGTGTACCTGCAGGTTATAGTATCCAGGGTTACAGCATCCCTACCAGATGATAATAATGAACAGTACTGTATGGTGTACCTGCAGGTTATTGTACCTGCAGGTTATAGTAACCAGGGTTACAGCATCCCTACCAGATGATAATAATGAACAATACTGTATGGTGTACCTGCAGGTTATAGTAACCAGGGTTACAGCATCCCTACCAGATGATAATAATGAACAATACTGTATGGTGTACCTGCAGGTTATTGTACCTGCAGGTTATAGTATCCAGGGTTACAGCATCCCTACCAGATGATAATAATGAACAGTACTGTATGGTGTACCTGCAGGTTATTGTACCTGCAGGTTATAGTAACCAGGGTTACAGCATCCCTACCAGACTATAATAATGAACCGTACTGTATGGTGTACCTGCAGGTTATTGTAACCAGGGATACAGCATCGCTACCAGATGATAATAATGAACAGTACTGTATGGTGTACCTGCAGGTTATTGTACCTGCAGGTTATAGTCACCAGGGTTACAGCATCCCTACCAGACTATAATAATGAACAGTACTGTATGGTGTACCTGCAGGTTATAGTCACCAGGGATACAGCATCGCTACCAGATGATAATAATGAACCGTACTGTATGGTGTACCTGCAGATTATAGTAACCAGGGTTACAATATCCCTACCAGATGATAATAATGAACAGTACTGTATGGTGTACCTGCAGGTTATAGTATCCAGGGATACAGCATCGCTACCAGATGATAATAATGAACAGTACTGTATGGCGTACCTGCAGGTTATTGTACCTGCAGGTTATAGTAACCAGGGTTACAGCATCCCTACCAGATGATAATAATGAACAGTACTGTATGGTGTACCTGCAGATTATAGTAACCAGGGTTACAGCATCCCTACCAGATGATAATAATGAACAGTACTGTATGGTGTACCTGCAGGTTATTGTACCTGCAGGTTATAGTCACCAGGGTTACAGCATCCCTACCAGACTATAATAATGAACAGTACTGTATGGTGTACCTGCAGGTTATAGTCACCAGGGATACAGCATCGCTACCAGATGATAATAATGAACCGTACTGTATGGTGTACCTGCAGATTATAGTAACCAGGGTTACAGCATCCCTACCAGATGATAATAATGAACAGTACTGTATGGTGTACCTGCAGGTTATAGTATCCAGGGATACAGCATCGCTACCAGATGATAATAATGAACAGTACTGTATGGCGTACCTGCAGGTTATTGTACCTGCAGGTTATAGTAACCAGGGTTACAGCATCCCTACCAGATGATAATAATGAACAGTACTGTATGGTGTACCTGCAGATTATAGTAACCAGGGTTACAGCATCCCTACCAGATGATAATAATGAACAGTACTGTATGGTGTACCTGCAGGTTATTGTACCTGCAGGTTATAGTAACCAGGGTTACAGAATCCCTACCAGACTATAATAATGAACCGTACTGTATGGTGTACCTGCAGGTGATAGTATCCAGGGTCAGACAGCTGGAAGCCGTATAGACCAGGATGTATAGGGTGTGACTCAATAGAGACATCCTGGGGGACTGTCTGCACTTTATAGGGTGTGACTCAATAGAGACATCCTGGGGGACTGTCTGCACTTTATAGGGTGTGATTCAATAGTTGAACCTTTTACTGCAGTAGGCTAAATCAATTTTGAGTTTTCATCCCAATTTTACACTTTATATACATCACCGGAGACTGAAATATAACAAAACTGCTTGACATAGAAACACAAGATTTTCAGCGGGTTTTTGAAATGTTTATTCATTCTGAAATTATGAAAAATATAACATTCCGCCCATGAGGCCAGTAGGTCATGTGACTGCAGGAAAGGGCTACACAACGAATTGATCAATGTTAGTTCACATTTTCTAATTCCATTTCCTCTGCTTTTCTTCTGTGCGCTCAATGTGCATATCTCAGTTTCTCTAGAGATAAATCAGATCCAGACAGAACTGTGTGATGTAGTAGGGACTTGTAGTTTCCAACAGGCCAATATTCAACATAGTTTAGCGCATTAAAACGTGGTAATTAACTACAATGACCATTATCCATTGCTCATCTACTCTTCCGATCTGAGTGTGCGATCGTGAGCAGCTGTTGCTTCGTGAGGTGTCTCTATCTGAAAATACAGGATCTATGTGATTGATAGTTGGTATTCGGCAGTCATAAAAGTCAGCCTTATTTATGAAGAACTACAAAATAGTGGTTTTGTCAGACAACAAAGGCAGCAGCTCTGTAGAGATGAGATGATGACTTGGAATGATCTAATAAAGTCATCAAATATTTTATTAAAGTAAAGTAATGTGAATAATTGATTGTTAATAAGCACACCTTTAATACCGACGACTTCAACGTCCATGTCAATACTCGGCCCCTGTCAATACTCGGCCCCTGTCAATACTCGGCCCCTGCCAATACTCGGCCCCTGTCAATACTCGGCCCCTGTCAATACTAGGCCCCTGCCAATACTCGGCCCCTGCCAATACTCGGCCCCTGTCAATACTCGGCCCCTGTCAATACTCGGCCCCTGCCAATACTCGGCCCCTGCCAATACTCGGCCCCTGTCAATACTCTGCCCCTGTCAATACTCGGCCCCTGCCAATACCCGGCCCTGCCAATACCCGGCCCTGCCAATACTCGGCCCCTGCCAATACTCGGCCCCTGTCAATACTCGGCCCCTGCCAATACTCGGCCCCTGCCAATACTCGGCCCCTGCCAGGCAGACGTACGTTTCATAGTCCATCAGCATGTCTGCACATTAAACTGGAAACGGATCAGTCCAACACTACGTCTGTAGGCAGGAGGCACCAAGCCGACTCTGGTCGTACCCCCAGCTCAGTGGAGTGGCATCGGAGGAGAGGAGGTCGGGTGGAGGGAGGAGGAGTGTCTGTAGGTAGGAGGCACCAAGCCGACTCTGGTCGTACCCCCAGCTCAGTGGAGTGGCATCTGAGGTGAACGAGGAGAGGAGGTCGGGTGGAGGGAGGGGGAGTGTCTGTAGGCAGGAGGCACCAAGCCGACTCTGGTCGTATCCCCTGCTCAGTGGAGTGGCATCTGAGGTGAACGAGGAGAGGAGGTCGGGTGGAGGGAGGGGGAGTGTCTGTAGGCAGGAGGCACCAAGCCGACTCTGGTCGTATCCCCTGCTCAGTGGAGTGGCATCTGAGGTGAACGAGGAGAGGAGGTCGGGTGGAGGGAGGGGGAGTGTCTGTAGGCAGGAGGCACCAAGCCGACTCTGGTCGTATCCCCTGCTCAGTGGAGTGGCATCTGAGGTGAACGAGGAGAGGAGGTCGGGTGGAGGGAGGGGGAGTGTCTATAGGCAGGAGGCACCAAGCCGACTCTGGTCGTATCCCCAGCTCAGTGGAGTGGCATCTGAGGTGAACGAGGAGAGGAGGTCGGGTGGAGGGAGGGGGAGAGCGAGTGTCTGTAGTGGAGCGGTTGTGTGGCTCAGTCGAGTGGAGGCTAGATGAGAACGGACAGGATCATTACACAGTGGTTTAGAAGGCGACACTCTGCGATGCCGACCACCCCCCACCCCATTGTCTCTGGCTATCTGCTCAAGGACGACTGAACTGAACGTTTGCGTTAACGATCTGCCCACCACCAACACCACCCATTTTAGCTCCTCAGTGCAGTGTGTCGTCGAAGATCAATGGTTGTCAAACTACAGCCATCATTCCCTGGACTAATGTTTGCTCCATCAACAGTAATCCAAGGGGCTGGGGGTGTCAATTCGGAGTGGGGAGGTCCTTTGTTTCACAGCTCCTGAGCCCTAACCTTGGGACTAGATGGTTAAAGGGTACCCATTGGGATTCAATCTGCATGCGAAGCGGATTTACCCTACTTTGCTGTTCCTGTTCAAAAGCCTCACTCCCCCCAAGCACCTGTGCCCAGTGAGGAGACATGAGAGAGTGGGACTGGAAATGTGCAAATGCCGGAAAACCTGGCATTAAATGAGAGATGAAGCATATGAAACATACTGTGGACTGCCTAGAGAGGTGGTTAAAATGACAAATGTTCATTTGTTTCTTCAAGGACAGATTTTCAATACATGATCACCATCTAATGAAACATTATTGTATTTTGACTTGAAAGTTGTTTGGCAAGGGGCCAGCACTGGTGCTCCTCCTAATGGCTCGATGAATGCATTAATGGATAGTTGTTTTGTTGCCATGACAAATATGGTCTTATCGGGGAACCTCTGTTGCTCACATTCTGCTCTCTACTTCCACAGATCACATAGAGAGACCGATGAAGGTCTCAGGAGCTCGACTTCCCTCTCATCTCTTTCTCTTCTACGAACCGCCCAGCCTTTGATACATTTTTCACTCCATTTATTAGTTCATTTGGAGCCAATTAACGTCCACACGGTTTGTCAGAAAGCCAGCGTTGGGGGCTCTTGGAGCGCCTCGCTGATTTACGCCCCTGTCTGTCCTGGTAATTAAACCAAACAGTGAGCTGGAGGAGGTAATTGATTTTTCTCCTCTTTTGTGTGGAAAACAATTGAAATGGAATACAGAGTGACGTCAATACTATCTGTGTGTACCATTCTAGTGCGGCCCTCTCTCAGACCTTTCCCAATTCACATTCTGTTGCAGCAGCGGCGGCCATTATTGCCGCCCGGCTGCATCCCTTTCAATGGTGCTGGCCGTTCCGTTCTCCCCTTTAGGGTGTCTCTTCCACACAGGAGACACAGTGCCTCTCGTCATTATTCTCCTTCACATCCAAGCATCTTCACCTGTTTTCCAAGAGCCGGGGTAGCTTGATTGATATTACCCACGCTGCATTTTGGTGGAATCGTGTGAAGAAGCTGCATGGTGAAATTTCCAAAGCAATCACAAGGGATCCAATTAGCATTTCATAGATCTGCTAGTTTCATACATTTTTTATAGGGGGTGCAGAATGGGCGGGATCCCCCCTCCTTCAAAGGGTCCATTCTAGATGCAGCTCCTGCCTAGTGTCACAGAGCTGCCACCACCCTTAATGGATGGCCATTACGGATCCGCCTGGTACCGGCTGATAATCTCTGGCCATTACGCTGTCAGGGGTCATTGTGTGGATAATGGTTTACTAAGGGCACAGTACCTTGGTTCTGTGCTGGTATCCCCCCCTCATGCCCACCCTCCCCAGCGCAGCAAGAGAGCGAAGGGAGGAAACACGTGTCAGCAGAATGTTAATGTTGTTTCTCATTACCACACCCGAAGGAAATGGCATGTGAAATAAACCATCGCTTCACATTGTGGCCGCATTACGTTTCTCACGCCGGCTTGTCAAGTGCAGTAAAGGACTTCAAATGTGTGATGATACAGTTGTAGGTAATGTCTAAAGCTCACGTTCCGGTAGGCTACATTTCTCCCTCTTTCATCACAGCATGAGGGTGTGTACCTTCTACATATGGGAGAGGGTAGAGAAGGGGAAGAGATGGAAGAAAGAGAGCGAGGAGGGAGAAGGGGCTCATACATTTGAAAGAGAGGGAGGAGAGCGAGAGAGGGAGGAGAGGGAGGAGAGCGAACGAGAGAGAGGGAGGAGAGCGAACGAGAGAGAGGGAGGAGAGCGAAGGAGGAGAGCGAGCGAGAGAGAGAGGGAGGAGAGCGAGCGAGAGAGAGAGGGAGGAGAGCGAGCGAGAGAGAGAGAGAGGGAGGAGAGCGAGCGAGAGAGAGAGGGAGGAGAGCGAGCGAGAGAGAGAGAGGGAGGAGAGCGAGCGAGAGAGAGGGAGGAGAGAGAGAGAGGGAGGAGAGCGAGCGAGAGAGAGAGAGGGAGGAGAGCGAGCGAGAGAGAGGGAGGAGAGCGAGCGAGAGAGAGAGAGGGAGGAGAGCGAGCGAGAGAGAGAGAGGGAGGAGAGCGAGGGAGGAGAGCGAGCGAGAGAGGGAGGAGAGCGAGCGAGAGAGGGAGGAGAGCAAGCGAGGGAGGGAGGAGAGCGAGCAAGGGAGGGAGGAGAGCGAGCGAGAGAGGGAGGAGAGCGAGCGAGGGAGAGAGAGAGAGGGAGGAGAGCGAGCGAGAGAGAGGGAGGAGAGCGAGAGAGGGAGGAGAGCGAGAGAGGGAGGAGAGCGAGAGAGGGAGGAGAGAGAGAGAGGGAGGAGAGCGAGAGAGAGAGAGAGAGGAGAGCGAGAGAGAGAGAGAGGGAGGAGAGAGAGAGAGAGAGGGAGGAGAGAGAGAGAGAGAGGGAGGAGAGAGAGAGAGAGAGAGAGGGAGGAGAGAGAGAGAGAGAGAGAGGGAGGAGAGAGAGAGAGAGAGAGAGAGAGAGAGAGAGAGAGGGAGGAGAGAGGGAGGAGAGAGAGGGAGGAGAGCGAGAGAGAGAGAGAGAGGGAGGAGAGCGAGCGAGAGAGGGAGGAGAGCGAGCGAGAGAGGGAGGAGAGCGAGGGAGGAGAGAGGGAGGGGAGAGGGAGGAGAGAGGGAGGAGAGAGAGAGGGAGGAAAGCGAGGGAGGGAGCGAGCGAGAGGGAGGGAGGGAGCGAGCAAGAGGGAAGAGAGAGAGAGAGAGAGAGAGAGGGAGGAGAGAGGGAGAGGGAGGGGAGAGAGAGGGAGGGGAGAGAGAGGGAGGAGAGAGAGAGAGAGAGAGGGAGGAGAGAGAGAGAGAGGGAGGGAGGAGAGAGAGAGAGAGGGAGAGGAGGGAGAGAGAGGGAGGAGAGAGAGAGGGGAGGAGAGAGAGAGGAGAGGGAGAGAGAGGAGAGGGAGAGAGAGGAGAGGGAGAGAGCGAGAGAGGAGAGCGAGCGAGAGAGGAGAGCGAGAGAGGAGAGAGAGAGCGAGAGCGAGGAGAGAGCGAGAGCGGGGAGAGGAGAGAGAGCGGGGAGAGGAGAGAGAGAGCGGGGAGAGGAGAGAGAGCGGGGGAGGAGAGAAAGAGGGGGAGGAGAGAGAGGTGAGAGGGAGGAGAAGAGAGAGAGGGAGGAGAAGAGAGAGAGGAAGAGAGAGGAGGAGAAGAGAGAGAGGGAGGAGAGAGAGAAGGAGGAGAAGAGGGAGAGAGAGAGGGAGAAGAGGGTGAAGACGAGGGTGAAGGGGTTCAGTGCTGTGGTTTTGAATTATAGAGCAAGATCTTAATGGCAGAGTTTAATTCCTGAAACAAAGGTCAATGCCATCATGTTGCTCCTGTTATTAAGAGCAGGGAGATTTAATTGGAACATTAGTGGGGAAGATAATGATACGACGTAACCCCTCTGCCACTGTGGGCCCCACCGCACATTGATGCCGGCGTACCGCTGTCAAAATCTGCTAACTTAATCAAAACAGGCGCAGGAAAGCAAGACAATTACTACATGCAGAGTTAACCTCAACCATATCATTATCATACGATTTAGAGAAAAATAATTACGGTTAACATTATGCAGTCAACCAACTCATAACTCTGCCCCCGAAATCCAGCAGCCCCAAGTTTTCAGTCATCGCCACGGGGGTAACTGTTGTCACGTCACCACTCAGAGTTTGATTGGACAGTCCTCTGGTCACACAAGCCTATTTCCACACAACTTAGCCTGGTCCCAGATCAGTATGTTACCTGACTAGAGGGCATGACAATGCTAGTCAGTGGAGCCTTTATCCAGGTCAGGAGAGATGGATCTCTGGTGACTGGCAGACAGGAGCCTTTATCCAGGTCAGGAGAGATGGATCTCTGGTGACTGGCAGACAGGAGCCTTTATCCAGGTCAGGAGAGATGGATCTCTGGTGACTGGCAGACAGGAGCCTTTATCCAGGTCAGGAGAGATGGATCTCTGGTGACTGGCAGACAGGAGCCTTTATCCAGGTCAGGAGAGATGGATCTCTGGTGACTGGCAGACAGGAGCCTTTATCCAGGTCAGGAGAGATGGATCTCTGGTGACTGGCAGACAGGAGCCTTTATCCAGGTCAGGAGAGATGGATCTCTGGTGACTGGCAGACAGGAGCCTTTATCCAGGTCAGGAGAGATGGATCTCTGGTGACTGGCAGACAGGAGCCTTTATCCAGGTCAGGAGAGATGGATCTCTGGTGACTGGCAGACAGGAGCCTTTATCCAGGTCAGGAGAGATGGATCTCCGGTGACTGGCAGACAGGAGCCTTTATCCAGGTCAGGAGAGATGGATCTCTGGTGACTGGCAGACAGGAGCCTTTATCCAGGTCAGGAGAGAGCACTCTGCCGTACCTCACGAGACTTCCAGGGCATGACGGCACACAACTATTTTTAACCATGATGTCATCATGCCTGCGTACCCCCTCCCACTCCCTCAAAACATCATCTGTACTGCATAAATACTAGTCGGTACTGCATCAATATTCAGAGGGTGTTAGCCAGGCCTGTGTTGCCTGTGTTCTTTATTTAGTATTTGAAAGGTTTCAGAGTGCAGTGTGAGAAATTACAGCCATTCTAATGGTACTATGCATTATGGGATATTGTGCATCTGGCAGGGAGATGTGGGGTTCTTCCCATAGTGTACCCTACCATATTCCCTATATAGAGCACTACTTTGGACCAGAGTACACTTTAAAGGGAATAGGGTTCCATTTGAGACAGACCCATAATGTGTGGGTTTGGAGGATCTAGTCCACTCTACAGACAGGGATGTAGATGGTGTTAAATTGTGTCACGTGAAGGGACATGAGGCAGTGTTATTTTGACTCTCTCTCCATGCTTTTTAAACACGAGCTTGAACAGTTCTGACTCCTGTGTGAAAGAGAGAGACTCTTAATATGAGTGATATAGTTTGTGTGTGCAGGGTAAGTAGGGGTAACTTCACCCTACTCCTAGACTTGACCAAACGTCACAGAAATATTATAGAACAGCTCGCCTCCGATGCTGTCACCTAGAGTTTAAAGGCTCTCCTCTCTCAATGTGTCCCCCCCCCCGTCCCCCTTTGGAGTAGAGAGTTGTTGGTGCCTTTTTGTCTTGGTGACAGGGATTTGACGAGGTGTGTGGCTAAGACCGTATCTTTTCTTAAACCGTCACTGAGTTATTGGTGGTGAGTTATTGGTCAAAACCAGTAGAGTTGTATGCTCACAATTGATTGATTTTGTCTGGATACTTCAGGGTACTAACTGGTTTACGTCATGCTTTTAAGACTGATCTGAGGAAGATAATAGACTCACAAACATCTCCTCTACCCCCACTCCTCTGAGCCCTGACCCACACATCTTGTTCAGTGGAGTTTCTCCATGTCTCTGAGTAGTTAGTGAGTCAGTCCAGTAATTATGCTCTGGCTGGCTGGCTGGCTGGCTGGCTGGCTGGCCATGTGAGAGAAGGTGTCCTGGCAGTCTGCTCTCACTGTGGCAGACCTCACACCTCCAACCTCGGCTGGGGCTCATTAACTCACACCTATCGACACCTGCGTACCTTTCCCCCAGTCCGCCATGAGACCAGGGGTGTGTAGCAACGGAAAACATTTAGCAACGAAAACAAGTGTTTCTTATTGGACAAGTTCTGGTAGTCCCGGCCTTTTTGCTTCTGGTTGGTTCCTAGTCAATACGAACCCTGGAAAATGTTGTGGAATTGTTAATAATAAAGATCTATTCATAATAAATATAATTTTACTACACATTATAGAGGCATGTTCATTCTGCGTACTATATTTATATCTAAACAAGGTTGTGTCCAGCTGAATGCAGTCAGGGGTTGTTGCATCGGTCCCATACACACCACATGTGAAGTGAGGCGGACTCAGAAAAAAGGAATTGTGGCCCCAAACAGAGTCAAATTAGATTGTGCATGGTGAACGTCAATTCAATTTATCATAATTTAGCCAGAATAGTCCACTCAGTCATCACTGTTGTCCAAGGAAGTGCGTCTCGCGCCAGATAAATCAATCTGTTGTATTTGTCTTCCCTCCAAAGAAAATGTCATTAGAGCTGCTGGTTTCTTTGTGGACCTACTGTAGGTGTTTGCCTGTAAAGCTATAAGCCAAAGCTTCTGTCTAAGGCATGTGATGTATGCTAAGTTCCCTGATTGGGTGACAGTTTGAACTGAGGGGATTGTGAACACCTGGGCCATGTTCAGTTGCCAAACGTTCTTGAATGTTGCAGATAGAAATACCATGAAAATAGTGGAGGTGATTCATTATTCAACATGTCAGAGAGGCATGTTTGTTCTACTTAGCTTACTTCTATCGGGAACGTTCCAAAACGTTGCGTCCTGCTGAACGTGTCCCTGTAGCGTGTATTTCAACAGCAAACCTACAGTGGCAAGAAGAAGAATGGAAACCATTTGGAATGACCTGGATTTCTGCATCAATTGGTCATCAAATTTCATCTGATCTTCATCGAAGTCACAACAATAGACAAACATAGTGTGCTTAAACTAATAACACAAATCATTGTATTTTTATTTTCTATATTAAATACATCATTTAAACTTTCACAGTGTAGGTTGGAAAACCTATGTGAAGCCCGATGCTAATGACTTCTTCAAACTATTGTAAACTATTGTGGCGGGAGCATCATGGTTTGGAGCTGCTTTGCTGTCTCAGGGCCTGGACAGCTTGCTATCATCTACGGAAAAATGTATTAAAATGTTTATCAAGACATTTTGCAGGAGAATGTAAGGCTATCTGTCCGCCAATTGAAGCTCAACATAAGTTGGGTGATGCAACAGGACAACGAACCAAAACACAGAGGTAAATCAACAACAGAATGGCTTTAACAGCAGAAAATATGCCTTCTGGAGTGGCCCAGTCAGAGTCCTGACCTCAACCCGATTGAGATGCTGTGGCATGACCTCGAGAGCAGTTCACACAAGACATCCCAAGAATATTGCTGAACTGAAACAGTTTTGTAAAGAGGAATGGTCCCAATTTCCCCCTGACCGTTGTCCGCAACTACAGAAAACATTTGGTTGAAGTTACTGCTGCCAAAGGAGGGTCAACCAGTTATTAAATCCAAGGGTTCACATACTTTTCCCACCCTGCACTGTGAATGTTTACACGATGTGTTCAATAAAGACAGGAAAACATACAACATAGTTTAAGCAGACTGTTTGTCTATTGTTGTGACCTAGATGAAGATCAGATGAAATTTGATGACCAATTTATGCAGAAATCCAGGTATTTCCAAAGGGTTCACATACTTTTTCTTGCCTGACACCTTATTCTGTTGTCAAGGACACTGAACTCCTGTCAGTATCTATGACATAAATGGTAATTCAGCATCAGGTCAGGGCTACTAAAGGACAATGGCTTATACATTCATCAGTCCTATTGGAATACATGTTCAACTCTTCTTCTTCTTTCTGCCTTATCTGCTGGAGAAGATGTTGAATAGGAAGCCTCGGAGCATGAAGACCTGGCACTACTCTCTTTATTGTCTCTCTCTCTCATCCCTCTTTTCTCTCATCCCTCTTTTCTCTCATCCCTCTTTTCTTTATCTCCTTCCCTTTCTGAATCTCTGTTTCCTCTGAGTTTCTAGCCTTGTTCAGAGGCCTTGATGTGTGCCTTCTCTCCATCTCGTGTGTGAGTCAGATTTAAAAGGGTCAGCAGGTCCTCTGTGTGTGTATAGACTGTCCTCCCCAGACCTGCAGATAATGGCTCCCCCCATCAGAGCTGCTGTACGCTCCAGTATGGCCTTGTTCACCATAATTCAATTTCAGCCTTATCCTGCGCAGCCGACAAGTGAACCACCTTTGAATGCCGTAGGTTCACATCTTCAAACATTTCTTTAACTTTCTTCTTTTTTTCCCTTCGGTGTTAAGGTGAATTTGATCTTGTGCTTTGTGTTGAAGGGAAACAGCTTGTCGGATGTGAAAATTGCCAAAGCATTACATTTAGGTCACCAAATCATTGGCAAGGTAAACTAGAGGTCAACGCACACCGCAGAAAACAGAAACCAAAATATAATTCATAGGCAAAAAAGCACAGCGGTGGAAATTTAAATGGGAAATGTGGATTTGTTTGTGTCCATATTTCATAAATATTCATAGACAGCTCATTCATCTGTTCACCTCTTTCTGAAATGCCCTGCTAGCTACATACCAGTAGTGTTGATTTTAGTATTTCCATGGTCCTGGCATGTAATTTAAGATATGTGACCATGCATGACAATTTAATTAGCTTGCTTTTTTAAGTGAATTCACCCCTCATTGGAATTTAATTTGCACCAAAACTGCCCAGGGCTGCTAATTTGCGTTGCTGGCAGACAGACATATATTAAGCATGGCTCTGTGTGATATCGAGATATCGATATCACGCCTCGATATCACGCCTCGCTCCGCTTATCCCAGCGCCACCCTCCAGGAGAGCCATATCTCATTCACTGGCATCGCTTATCACTACTTCATTTGTATTATCAGTAAGCTGAGCCCTCAGTACCCTAAAATGAATGATCAAATCAACCGTTATTTGTCAGATGCTCTGAATACAACGTGTAGACTTTACCGTGAAATGCTTACTTACAAGCCCTTAACCAACAGTGCCGTTCAATAAAGAGTTAAGAAAATATTTACCAAATAAACTAAAGTCAAAAATATTCACAGTAACACAATATAACAATAATGAGGCTATATACAGGGGGTACCTGTACCGATTCAATGTCCGGGGGTACAGGGTAGTCGTGGTCATTTGTACATGTAGGTAGGGGTGAAGTGACTATGCATAGATGATAAACAGCGAGCAGCAGCAGTGTACAAAACAAATGGGGAGGGGTGTCAATGTAAATAATCTGGTGGCCATTTGATTAGTTGTTCAGCAGTCCCATGTCATGGTGGTAGAAGCTGTTAAAGAGGCTCTTGGACCTAGACTTGGTGCTCCGGTACCGCTGTCCGTGCGGTAGCAGAGAAAACAGTCTATGACTTGGTGATAGAAGCTGTTAAAGAGGCTCTTGGACCTAGACTTGGTGCTCCGGTACCGCTTGCCGTGCGGTAGCAGAGAAAACAGTCTATGACTTGGTGCTCCGGTACCGCTGGCCGCGCGGTAGCAGAGAAAACAGTCTATGACTTGGTGCTCCGGTACCGCTGGCCGTGCGGTAGCAGAGAAAACAGTCTATGACTTGGTGCTCCGGTACCGCTGGCCGTGCGGTAGCAGAGAAAACAGTCTATGACTTGGTGCTCCGGTACCGCTGGCCGTGCGGTAGCAGAGAAAACAGTCTATGACTTGGTGCTCCGGTACCGCTGGCCCTGCGGTAGCAGAGAAAACAGTCTATGACTTGGTGCTCCGGTACCGCTGGCCCTGCGGTAGCAGAGAAAACAGTCTATGACTTGGTGCTCCGGTACCGCTGGCCGTGCGGTAGCAGAGAAAACAGTCTATGACTTGGTGCTCCGGTACCGCTGGCCGTGCGGTAGCAGAGAAAACAGTCTATGACTTGGGTGACTGGAGTCTTTGAATCATTTGTATTATTATTATTTTGTATGTAGACTAAGACGTTGAGCTAAGTCACTATGTTGTTCCATTTCCAACACAAAGCGTCTCCTGTACTGCCTTGCTATGGGGGAGGGGCTGTCTCCTGTACTGCCTTGCTATGGAGGGAGGGGCCGTCTCCTGTACTGCCTTGCTATGGAGGGAGGGGGCATCTCCTGTACTGCCTTGCTATGGAGGGAGGGGGCGTCTCCTGTACTGCCTTACTGTGGGGGGAGGGGGCGGCTGTGGAAAACATCCAAATATGTCATCCCTTATGACATCCAAACCGAGTGTGCGTCCCAAATGGCACCCTATTCCCTATTTATTGCACTACTTTTGACAGCCCTATGGAGCCCTATAGGGAATAGGGTGCCATTTGGGTTGCAGCAGAGCCATCTCACAATCTCACTCACTACTTATTTACTCCTCCCTTCCCCCCCAACCAGGGCCACTCTGTCCCCTAAGATTGCCATAGGGGACTTCCCTCCCTTCCCCCCCAACCAGGGCCCTAGAGGACTACCCTCCCTTCCCCCCAACCAGGGCCATTCTGCCCCCTAAGATTGCCCTAGAGGACTACCCTCCCTTCCCCCCCAACCAGGGCCTCTCTGCCCCCTAAGATTGCCCTAGAGGACTACCCTCCCTTCCCCCCCAACCAGGGCCTCTCTGCCCCCTAAGATTGCCCTAGAGGACTTCCCTCCCTTCCCCCCAACCAGGGTCCCTCTGCTCCCCTAAGATTGTACTAAGGGACTTCCCTCCCATTCCTCCAGTCAAACCTCACTCCCGTCAGGTGGGAAGACTGTTGAGCAACTTCCATAAGTCTGGCCAATTCATTATTGATTGGTGGTGTTTTGTGAGTGACAGCTGCAGATGAGGTTAAATGCAGCAACATCTCCTGGATGAGGTCTTGAGAGGCCCACTCAGACGTTGAATTGAATTGAATTGGATCGGAGTGTGGTTGTGTGTAAGTTGAAAGTCATAATTGACTGGCTGGGTGTGTGGCTTGTATTTGCCAAGGTGTGTTAGCTGTACGGTCCCCTCAGCTCTTCATATTGGTTGATATCCTGTGGCTAAGGGTTTTGGAGACATTTATTAGTATTTTTTATTTTGCAGAGTAAATTGGATTCTTCAGCGTTCTGGTCCTCTGTCCCCTCTTCTCTCTTGTTGTCCTTATTTTACACTTTGCAGGGAAATCCTAATAGATGTGTGGATGTTGTATCACATAGCCTGATGAGATTGAAGGTGGAGAGGGCCTTCATTGAAATTATAGCTCTTAGTCTGCTGTGACTCACTAATTGCAGTTAACATCAAAACATCTAATGCTGTTTGTTCAACAGAACAGCCAAATAAGCTCTGATTTGCTCGGAGAGGACGCAATATAGCACTTTTTGTCCGGAAGGTACAGTATTTAATGATTCATAACGAGCTAATCCTTTTCATGTCGTTTTATTTATTGTGGTTTTGTCTCTGACTCGAGGGGAGAGCGTTGGAATAAGACAGAGGTTTTCTTGTGTCATGGCGGGTTGTGGTAATTATTTTGTTAACATGTTTGTTACTGTGAAAAACCCTCCATGTTTCAATAAGAGGCTAATTAAGCAAGCTATTCCATTCCTCCCCTCAGTTACCAGGATCTTTAGGTTTTTCATAGGCACCGCCTCGTTTGAGCATACATAAATTGATCTGTTTTCTACGTGGCGCCGTGACACACTCACGCGCTCAGCTAAAACGTGCACGTGCAATTAAGTCGCCCAGCCTTCATTACCAGATGACCGTAAAAGCGTTCTCTTTATGGCACAGGCACTTTTCTATTTTCCCCTCCATTAACTAAAGGGACCACATAATCTGGTCATAATTTTGCCTTTTGCTAATGTTGAACACGCCCGCGATGAAAAAAACCCAAAGCACTCGGCGCCCATGTTCCCTCAGCAACAGTCCGTCTCAACCATCGCATCCCATTGAACAATTGCTCATGGAGCAAAGCAATTTACCTCAGGATATGCAGTTGCTCGTGCTGAAATTTGTGGTGTTCACTAACTGTATTGTGATGCTATAAAAGACGGATGGGGGGGGTTTGGACACAGGTTCAAAGCAATGCTGTTGGACCAACCCAGCAAGCGTTTAGATTCTCCCTCATGCATCTGTTATCCTCTGTGTAACATTACTGAGGTAATTACCACCCCTCTATCGTAACGCCGTCCGTATAGGGGTGTTTAACTCCCCAGCGCGTCTCACGGCCCCGGCTCACCTTCCTCTCTACAAGGAAACTCCCTTGGCCTGCCTGGGAATATTCACTTAGCCTCTGCATGCGGTTGTAAACGCTAACCCCTAGTGCTCTCGCTGCCCACTCCATCGACGAAGCCGCTGTAATCCATCCTGCCTGTGACGCTAATTCAATCTCATTGGCCCTGACCTGGGACAGAGTGTATGTAAAGCAATGTCAGCGGGGTTGTCACAATGACAGATCTATAAAAAATGAGACGTTACAATGCAATAGGGGCTGGGTTAATTGACCTCAATTGTGAATCCACCCTCTCTCCCCCTCTACTCTGCTCCATTTCATCCAGTCTTCCCATTACAAAGATTAATATGTGTTTCTTCATACAGGGGGCTCACCACTCGATAGTCTCATCCCATGTCATGGCTAATGGAACGTGTCTCTGTATCATACTAAGACTGTGTTAAAGTCAGACTTATTTCATTAGTTCACTCTGAACAAACCCAATGGGGAAGACTTCCAGGAGTCCTTTTCAGAGGATCTGTCAGTCGTCTCCACCGGCTCCCCAAAGCCACTGGAGGTTCAGGCATGAATGAGGACAGCAGCTTGGGACCTGGGGTAGCCTTCTCATAATGGTTAATTAAGGCCAATTGGAGGTTACAGGCTGCCTTCCCATCCATTCATTTACACCGTGGATTGGTTGCAGTGAAACAGCACCATGTCGAAATCCGATTGGGTCTCGTTTTGGATCTCCAATGCACAAAATGAATGAGGGGATTGCTGTCTGTGGCAATGACCTCTTACCTACCATTAAAATGTTTAAATAGAAGTTATTGTGTGTTTATTTGAATGGCTACCCCTGTAGCAGATGTACGGTGTGCTCCATGAATGCTGCTTTCTGTCAGTAAGGTGCCTGTATAAACAACAAAAGGCAGAGTTAAAATATGATGGACAGATTTCAGGGAACCCATCTTTTTTTGGCATCAGTTCAATCACTCACTTAGAAGGCCTGTGCTCCACATAGACCTGACAGACCTGTGAGCTTTCAACATGTGCCTGCTAAGTGTGTGTGTGTGTGTGTGTGTCTGTGTGTATATATATATATATATATATATATATATATATATATATATATATATATATATATACACACACACACTCCAATACCCCACTTCCCCCCAAGCAATGGTGTCCCGATTTAATCTGTGTAATTTGATATCAATATTAACCAGGTAGTAGGAGGTGGTGAAATCTATCCCCCAGCAGTTTTTCCAACCAGATGAGTTCTAATGGAGAGCATTGAAGACATGCCAAAATACGTTTTCCAGGCAGTATATTCTGTTTATCTAGGATGGTGCACTATATTGCCTAGATTCCCTCTTCGTGCGATTCCCGTGCAAAGGGATGGATGCATGGCCATCACAATTCCCCTCCTTTCTGCAACTGTATCGTCCACCTCTTCAGGAGTGAACTGGCCATTGGGCAGTTTGGAGAAATGCCAGATGGGCTGGTCCATTTTTAGCCCAGTGTGCCTGTCAAAATGGGGGCTGTATAAAGCCAGCTGGAGCCTGGACATCTGGAGGCTCTACCCATATAGATTTGGTTCACATTTTTTGGGAGCTGCACCCAGCCATGTGATCGCTCATAACTGCGGTCATATAAACCCCTCCGCACCTGGACTCACAGATAGACTGCTGCTAATGCCGTTAATAACCCCACAGAAAGGTATTCATGGCATTACTGGCTCCCACATTTCCCCTGCTTACTGACGTCCCTTATCTTTCAATGAACACCGGCGTCTTCCGACCGATTCAATTAGCCTTTGTCACTACCAGCGGCCACAGTCGATGAGAGGTAAACCAGGACGGAGGGAGAGCACCAATAGCGATAAAGGGAAAGGTCGCCATCGGTGTCACCTGCTAATTGGATCTTTACCCCTCCCTGCCAATCAAAGAGTTGAGAGCCCCTGTCTGTCAAAGATGTACTATGAGGAGACCTGTTATGGGGGGGACCTCAGTGACGCCCATTATCCAAGTGTGACTTATTTTGTCTCCTCACTTAGTTGGTTTATGGCTGGTTTTCCTGGACCCAGACTATTTTTTTTTTTTGGGGGGGGGGGGGGGGGGGGGTAAATTAGTATTGTGGTATTGCGATACTAATATCGTGACACCCCTACATTGAATGGAGATTCTCCATGAAGCATGCTTTTTAGTCCAGGATTGGGTCTTAATTTGTGTCCAGGAAAGCGGCCCTTGATCAGGCCTTCCACCCTCACTGTTCTGGAGCTGTGTGTTGCACGTCATAAATGTTCCAATCAGACACTTTGCTTTCTCAAGTGATTTTCAAGCTTCTCTCCCTCTAACATAATTGACTGACCTCAAACAGCCTTGTAAAATCCCTCCACTGTTTTGTCATCATTTCATAGCACATCTCAAGTGTTTTGTTGTTGTCTCCAAAACCTCGGAGGAAATGTTCAAATGCCTCAGCAAATTTTAACGAGAACAGAAAGTGCAACTTTTGCAGACCGATCCAGTCCATTCAGTGAGAGGAATATTAGGGGTTGGGGGGGGGGGGCAGAAACAGAGGGGTTGTTTGCCTAAGATTTAATTTAAGATGCTCCTTTTCCATTAGCCGAGAGGTAGGAGCTCATAGTCTCTCAGGTTATTGATTCATGGAGGGGGATTGTATATCGTGCAGCGCTTTGGTGGGGCGTGTTTGAAGGATGAGAGCAATTTCCTCCCAAACAAAGTTGACTTTAGGAGTCTACTTTTCAAGGAACCATTTTTTTGCACTCCGAAACAAATTCAATGCAGTCTCTGTTGGTTCAACAAACCCATTGAATCGTGGTAAGTTATGACTGGGAGGACCACAGAGGTAAATGCAGGATTGAAGAGAGGTGGCCTGACCAATTGGTTTCAGCATTTGCAATTTGGATATTTTGCTTTGTGTCATGCATTTACATTCTTGTCTATGATTTATTCATTTAGCAGACGCTCTTATCCAGAGCAATTTACAAGACCAATTAGAGTTAAGTGCCTTGCTCAAGGGCACGTCAACATATTTCACCTAGTCAGCTCGGGGATTCAAACCTGCAACCTTTCGGTTACTGGCCCAACCTCTTATCCTCTACCACCCAGAACTATTTGCTTTCTGCCTGAGCTACTTTCTTCCACCAGGTATTCTGCAGCACCAAGACTTGTTGCAGCAAGTACACTGAACCAAATAGAAATGCAACATGCAACAATTTCAAAGATTTTACTGATGAGTTACAGTTCATGAGTTACAGTTCATGAGTTACAGTTCATGAGTTACAGTTCATGAGTTACAGTTCATGAGTTACAGTTCATGAGTTACAGTTCATGAGTTACAGTTCATGAGTTACAGTTCATGAGTTACAGTTCATGAGTTACAGTTCATGAGTTACAGTTCATGAGTTACAGTTCATGAGTTACAGTTCATGAGTTACAGTTCATGAGTTACAGTTCATGAGTTCCAGTTCATGAGTTCCAGTTCATGAGTTCCAGTTCATGAGTTCCAGTTCATGAGTTCCAGTTCATGAGTTCCAGTTCATGAGTTCCAGTTCATGAGTTCCAGTTCATGAGTTCCAGTTCATGAGTTCCAGTTCATGAGTTCCAGTTCATGAGTTACAGTTCATGAGTTACAGTTCATGAGTTACAGTTCATGAGTTACAGTTCATGAGTTACAGTTCATGAGTTACAGTTTATGAGTTCCAGTTCATGAGTTCCAGTTCATGAGTTCCAGTTCATGAGTTCCAGTTCATGAGTTCCAGTTCATGAGTTCCAGTTCATGAGTTCCAGTTCATGAGTTCCAGTTTATGAGTTACAGTTTATGAGTTCCAGTTTATGAGTTCCAGTTTATGAGTTCCAGTTTATGAGTTCCAGTTCATGAGTTACAGTTCATATAAGGAAATCCGTCAATTAAAATAAATGAATTGGGCCCTAATCTGTGGATTTCACATGACTGGGAATACAGATATGCATCTGTTGGTCACAGATACCTTAAAAAAAGCTAGGGATCAGGATCAGAAAACCTGTCAGTATCTGGTGTGATCACCATTTGCCTCATGCACATCTCCTTTGCATAGAGTGGATCAGGATGTTGATTGTGGCCTGTGGAATGTTGTCCCACTCCTCTTCAATGGCTGTGTGAAGTTGCTGGATACAGGCGTGAACTGGAACACGCTGTAGTATACATGGATCCAGAGCATCCCAAAGAAGCTCAATGGGTGACATGTCTGGTGAGTATGCAGGCCATGGAAAAACTGGGACATTTTCAGCTTCCAGGAATTGCGTACAGATCTTTGTGACATGGGGCCCTGCATTATCATAATAAAACATGAGGTTATGTCGACGGATAAATGGCACAACAATGGGCCTCAGGATTTCGTCACAGTATCGCTGTGCATTCAAATTGCCATTTTAAAAATACAATTGTGTTCTTTATCCATAACTTATGCCTGCCCATACCATTACCCCACTGCCACCATGGGGCACTCTGTTCACAACATTACATCAGAAAACCGCTCGCCCACACGACGCAGTCTGCCCGGTACAGTTGAAACCGGGATCCATCTGTGAAGAGCACACTTCTCCAGCACACTGAAGTCTGTTATGACGTCAAACTACTCAGGTCAAGACCCTGGTGAGGACGATAAGCACGTAAATGAGCTTCCCTGAGATGGATTCTGACAGTTGGTTCAGACATTTTTCAGTTGTGGAAACCCACAGTTTCATCAGCTGTCCGGGTGGCTGGTCTCAAACGATCCCGCAGGTGAAGAAGCCAGATGTGGAGGGCATGGCGTGGTTACACGTGGTCTGCGGTTGTGAGGCCGGTTGGAACTACTGGCAAATTCTCTAAACCAACGTTAGAGGCTGCTTATGGTAAAGAAATTAACATTAAATTCTGGCAACAGCTCTGGTGGGCATTCCGGAAGGTAGGATGCCAATTGCACTCTGCCTTCTGATATGCCACACCTGTCAGACAGATGGATTTTCTTGGCAAAGGAGAAATGCTGACTAACAGGGATATAAACAAATTTGTGCACAAAATTGTCCGTATGAACATTTCTGGGATCTTTTATTTCAACTCATGAAACATGGGACCAATACTTTACATGTTGCATTTACAGTGGCAAGAAAAATATGTGAACCCTTTGGAATTACCTTGATTTCTGCATACATTTTTCATCAAATTTGATCTGATCTTCATCAAAGCCACAACAATAGACAAAGAGTCTGGTTAAACTAATAACACACAAACAATTATGTTTTCATGTCTTTACTGAACACACCGTGTAAACATTCTCAGTGCAGGGTGGGAAAAGTATGTGAACCCTTGGATTTAATAACTGGTTGACCCTTCTTTTTGCAGCAATAACCTCAACCAAACATTTTCTGAAGTTGCGGATCAGACCTCTACAACGGTCAGGAGGAATTTTTGGACCATTCCTCTACACAAAACTATATCAGTTCAGCAATAGTATTGGAATGTCTGGTGTGAACCGCTCTCTTGAGCTCATGCCACAGCATCTCAATCGGGTTGAGGTCAGGACTCTGACTGGGCCACTCCGGGAGGCGTATTTTCGTCTGTTGAAGCCATTCTGTTGTTGATTTACTTCTGTGTTTTTTGTCATTGTCCTGTTGCATCACCCAACTTCTGTTGAGCTTCAATTGGCAGATAGATAGCCTTACATTCTCCTGTCCAGGCCCTGAGGCAGTAAAGCAGCTCCAAACCATGATGCTCCCTCCACCATACTTTACAGTTTGGATGAGGTTTTCATGTTGGTGTGCTGTGCCTTTTTTTCTCCACACATAATGTTGTGTGTTCCTTCCAAACAACTCAACTTTAGTTTAATCTGTTCCCAGAATATTTTGCCAGTAGCGCTGTGGAACATCCAGGTGCTCTTTAGCCAGTAGCGCTGTGGAACATCCAGGTGCTCTTTTGCGAACCTCGGACATGCAATAATGTTTCTTTGGACAGCAGTGGCTTCTTCTGTGATGTCCTCCCATGAACACCATTCTTGTTTCATTTTCTTATGTATCGTAGACTTGTCAACAGAGATGTTCGCACGATCCAGAGATTTCTGTAAGGCTTTAGCTGACACACATTCTGCACTGTGCTCTTGCAGTCGTCTTTGTGGGACGGCCACTCCTAGGGAGAGTAGCAACAATGCTGAACTTTCTCCATTTATAGAATGGAACATCAAAGCTTCTAGAGATACTTATGTAACCATTTTCAGTTTTATGCAACTCAACAATTCTTAATCTTAGGTCTTCTGTGATCTCTTTTGTTCAAGGCATGGTTCACATCAGGCACAATGCTTCTTGTGAATAGCAAACCATTTTTTTTATAGGACAGGGCATCTTTAACCAACATCTCCACTCTCGTCTCATTGATTGGACTCCAGGTTAGCTAACTCCTGACTCCAGGTTAGCTAACTCCTGACTCCAGGTTAGCTGACTCCTGACTCCAGGTTAGCTGACTCCTGACTCCAATTAGCTTTTGGAGAAGTCATTAGCCTAGGGGTTCATATACTTTTTCCAACCTATACTGTGAAAGTTTCAGATCAAATTTTATGACCAATTTATGCAGAAATCCCAGTAATTCCAAAGGGTTCACATACTGTTTCTTGCCACTGTATTATTTTGTTCAGTAGAGGCCCTTTCCTTCCCCCAGCATAAGCCTTTAGTGTTGAGAGCAAACCCACCCGCCTCTGGTCCCATAGTGATGCAGAGCGTATAGAATTTGACTGTCTCTTTTCAGGACCCCTTTTGCAACGCTGTCAGCCATAATGAACGGTAAGCCACATTCAGCGACTAACAGGATTCCAGCCTATTTGCTCCTAATCCAGAGGAATCCTGTCTGTATGTACATAGTAAATTACCATCCCAGATTTATTTAGATTCATGAGCCATGTTGCTGCGAGCAACTGTGCCTGCAGATGGTTGACGAGGTTCCTGGCGGTCGTCCCCCTCTTACCGCTCGTCATCTCTTTAGTTCTTTCCACTCCAGAAGCAGAGGGTGCATAGCTGAGAGGCAGGACCCCTTTTATGGCGTACTCCACCCCATCATGGTACTACTGGTGCCTCCACAAGCTGCCTGCCTGCTGTTTCCGCTCTTTGTTCCACACCGTTGGTGTGTGTGCGCGTGCATGTGTGTGTTTGGATGTGTACAAAGTAGTTTATGTGTGCATGTAAGGGTACCAACGTGTGTGTGTGTGTGTGTGTGCACCAAGAGAGCTTTTGAGGATGTGTAGAATCCCTGTCTGCTGTCCCCTCCCAGTGCTACTGACTAGTCTAGAGGAGGAGCTGTCAGTCTGAGTGTTTGATGTTGTGGAGTGTAAGCCCACGTGTGTGTGTGTGTGTGTGAAGAGAGAGGGTGTGTGTGTGTGGGGGGGGGGGGGGGGGGGGGGGGTGTACAGTAGTGTCCAGCGATGTCCACACACACAAACACTTGCACAGACATACATACACCCCCTCTCTCTCCCCCCTTCCCCGCCTGTTCATTATTCTTCCTGAAAGAACCATTAAAATTTCATCAGTGCAATGCAATCTCTGTTCCAGGGCGGGGTGTGTGTGCAGCGGGGGGAGGGATTGTCTCTCATTCTCCACTGCCTGCCTCTCCTCTCCCTGGCTCATCTCTGGTTTAGTGCACAAGGATGCAGACATTGAGGGGCTCGTCTCCTGTGATGTAAGTTGCTCCCCCCTCCGCACATCCCTCCATCCTCTTCCCCCATCCACCTTCGCACCAGGAGAATCTGTCCTCGGGGCATCGGGAGGAAAGAATGATGGGTTAGCAAGGTGCAATTAGAATTTTCCGGACTAACCTTCTTCGCTTCAGGCTCGCTGTTTGTGGATACCTGCTGTAGGCACTGCTGCTGTTTGGGCTGGTGTTGGGAGATTAGACTCTTCTGGTCTGGGATGGCTGCTTTTAGTGAAGGGGATACGCTATAGACTGGCTTTAGGTGAGGATCTGAGGTAAGTGATATATCCTGGAGTCCTTCTTCTCCTCTCTGGTTGGTTCACATGTTAGCGACTTGTTGAAGTTGATTGATTAAGTTGATTGATTCTTTTGATTTAAGCGACATGTCAGTGCAGTCGATTGATTATTTTGTCACCTTTTTTCCCTCAAAATCGAACTGTAGATCATTTAGGAAAATAATTAATCACAACGATGTATGCATACTGTTTGTGTTTAAATGCATACAGTTGGTGTTTAAATGCATACAGTTGGTGTTTAAATGCATACTGTTGGTGTTTAAATGCATACAGTTGGTGTTTAAATGCATACAGTTGGTGTTTAAATGCATACAGTTGGTGTTTAAATGCATACTGTTGGTGTTTAAATGCATACTGTTTGTGTTTAAATGCATACAGTTGGTGTTTAAATGCATACAGTTGGTGTTTAAATGCATACAGTTGGTGTTTAAATGCATACTGTTGGTGTTTAAATGCATACTGTTGGTGTTTAAATGCATACAGTTGGTGTTTAAATGCATACAGTTGGTGTTTAAATGCATACTGTTTGTGTTTAAATGCATACAGTTGGTGTTTAAATGCATACAGTTGGTGTTTAAATGCATACTGTTGGTGTTTAAATGCATACAGTTGGTGTTTAAATGCATACAGTTGGTGTTTAAATGCATACAGTTGGTGTTTAAATGCATACAGTTGGTGTTTAAATGCATACTGTTGGTGTTTAAATGCATACAGTTGGTGTTTAAATGCATACAGTTGGTGTTTAAATGCATACTGTTGGTGTTTAAATGCATACAGTTGGTGTTTAAATGCATACTGTTGGTGTTTAAATGCATACAGTTGGTGTTTAAATGCATACTGTTGGTGTTTAAATGCATACAGTTGGTGTTTAAATGCATACAGTTGGTGTTTAAATGCATACAGTTGGTGTTTAAATGCATACTGTTGGTGTTTAAATGCATACTGTTTGTGTTTAAATGCATACAGTTGGTGTTTAAATGCATACAGTTGGTGTTTACATGCATACTGTTGGTGTTTAAATGCATACAGTTGGTGTTTAAATGCATACAGTTGGTGTTTAAATGCATACAGTTGGTGTTTAAATGCATACTGTTTGTGTTTAAATGCATACTGTTGGTGTTTAAATGCATACTGTTTGTGTTTAAATGCATACAGTTGGTGTTTAAATGCATACAGTTGGTGTTTAAATGCATACAGTTGGTGTTTAAATGCATACTGTTTGTGTTTAAATGCATACAGTTGGTGTTTAAATGCATACTGTTTGTGTTTAAATGCATACAGTTGGTGTTTAAATGCATACAGTTGGTGTTTAAATGCATACTGTTGGTGTTTAAATGCATACAGTTGGTGTTTAAATGCATACAGTTGGTGTTTAAATGCATACAGTTGGTGTTTAAATGCATACTGTTGGTGTTTAAATGCATACAGTTGGTGTTTAAATGCATACTGTTTGTGTTTAAATGCATACAGTTGGTGTTTAAATGCATACTGTTGGTGTTTAAATGCATACTGTTTGTGTTTAAATGCATACAGTTGGTGTTTAAAGGCATACTGTTTGTGTTTAAATGCATACAGTTGGTGTTTAAAGGCATACAGTTGGTGTTTAAATGCATACTGTTGGTGTTTAAATGCATACAGTTGGTGTTTGAATGCATACTGTTTGTGTTTAAATGCATACAGTTGGTGTTTAAATGCATACTGTTGGTGTTTAAATGCATACAGTTGGTGTTTAAATGCATACTGTTTGTGTTTAAATGCATACAGTTGGTGTTTAAATGCATACTGTTGGTGTTTAAATGCATACAGTTGGTGTTTAAATGCATACAGTTGGTGTTTAAATGCATACTGTTGGTGTTTAAATGCATACAGTTGGTGTTTAAATGCATACTGTTGGTGTTTAAATGCATACAGTTGGTGTTTAAATGCATACAGTTGGTGTTTAAATGCATACTGTTTGTGTTTAAATGCATACAGTTGGTGTTTAAATGCATACTGTTGGTGTTTAAATGCATACAGTTGGTGTTTAAATGCCTACTGTTGGTGTTTAAATGCATACAGTTGGTGTTTAAATGCATACAGTTGGTGTTTAAATGCATACAGTTGGTGTTTAAATGCATACAGTTGGTGTTTAAATGCATACAGTTGGTGTTTAAATGCATACTGTTGGTGTTTAAATGCATACAGTTGGTGTTTAAATGCATACAGTTGGTGTTTAAATGCATACAGTTGGTGTTTAAATGCATACTGTTGGTGTTTAAATGCATACTGTTTGTGTTTAAATGCATACAGTTGGTGTTTAAATGCATACAGTTGGTGTTTAAATGCATACAGTTGGTGTTTAAATGCATACAGTTGGTGTTTAAATGCATACAGTTGGTGTTTAAATGCATACAGTTGGTGTTTAAATGCATACTGTTGGTGTTTAAATGCATACTGTTGGTGTTTAAATGCATACAGTTGGTGTTTAAATGCATACAGTTGGTGTTTAAATGCATACAGTTGGTGTTTAAATGCATACAGTTGGTGTTTAAATGCATACTGTTTGTGTTTAAATGCCTACTGTTGGTGTTTAAATGCATACTGTTGGTGTTTAAATGCATACAGTTGGTGTTTAAATGCATACAGTTGGTGTTTAAATGCATACAGTTGGTGTTTAAATGCATACAGTTGGTGTTTAAATGCATACAGTTGGTGTTTAAATGCATACAGTTGGTGTTTAAATGCATACAGTTGGTGTTTAAATGCATACAGTTGGTGTTTAAATGCATACAGTTGGTGTTTAAATGCATACTGTTGGTGTTTAAATGCATACTGTTGGTGTTTAAATGCATCACTCCGTTTGTTTGTTACTAATCATGTAGCCTACACAAGTATCCTTAAAAGACCTCTCCAATTGAGCAGCCGTTGCTGGCGTCTCGGTTCAAATTCTCCCTACACATGTTGCTTTGCTTCCCCAACACAGACAGCTGGTGCTCACTCTGCCACCCTATCTGAAATGCAGGAATTAATGAATTACTTTGATGAATTACTAATTGACCCTAATTGACACTCCTTTTGCTCCTAAACATTCCTGGTTCTTTCCCCTCTCTGATGACACGCTGGTTATTCACAGGCCCATCTGTAAGGGTCTGCATGATGGATGGTGGTGGGTGGTGGAGGATGATAGGTGTGTAGATGGGAGGGGAGGAGGAGGATGAGGATGAGGAGGAGGGAGGGAGGGAGGGCGGGAGAGAGAAAGTGTTGAGAAGAGGGGAGGGTAGCCAGCCCGTCTGTGTGAGGCAGTACATCACCGACTGGCTAATGGAATACAGGGGTGTTGAAGGGTCCTTGCCCCCCCCCCCCCACACACACAGACACACACACACATCCCTTAGATAACTGATGCTCCTTGGCTAAGACCAGAGCCCACAAGCACAGATTGCTGCAGGGCCTCCCTCGCTACCCGGCGTCCACAAGAGGGGTCAGTGGAGCAAAGGTGCGGGATGGATTGATTGATTCTGCAGGCCAGATAGTGGGATTGTCTGATCTCCTTCCCCCACTGTAGTCACACAGCCCCCAGAGACCCAACCACAGACAGACCACTGTGTCCCTTATCATCACAAGTCACTGGGTTTAAGGTGAAGCCCTTAGATGCTGATCATAGGTCAGTTTTGCATTTCACCAGATAATGGTTAAGGTTAGGATTGGGGGAGGGGAATCTGATCCTAGATCTGTAAGTAGGTGAAAATTCACCCCAGAGCAGTCACTCTGTCATTCTAGTATTCTCTCTACTATTCCACCCTGGCGATCCATGTCTACACCACATCCCATCGTATGAGAAACAACTGAGCTAATCAGAAGGTGCTAGATGAATGCTATTCCACTGGCTTTGTAACTTCATCTGGTGTAATTACAAACTCCATCTCTATAATGACTGGTAATCTGTCTGATCTAGCGTGCTTCATGGAGCCTAGCCATATTTGGCATAGCTTTCCCATATCTGGCTCCATTCAATGCTGTCATACTTTGGATGAGTTGACATTCACTCAGCAGAAAGACAATGTTTTCAGTGAAGGATTCAGAAGACTCATCAGTCTTAGTGGAATAGAGAGGAATCGATTGTGGGATGCTTCCCAAATGGCACCCTATTCCCTACATAGTGCACTACTTTTGACCAGAGTCATATGGGTCCGGGTCAAAAGTAGTGCACTAAATAGGAAATAGGGTGCCATTTGAGATGTTGCCTGTGTTTCAACGCTGATATTCCTCTCCCAGTTACTCAATAGTGTCTGGGGATTCATCAGTGCCTTTGTTAGAAACAGAATAACACCTGAATTTCTCCTCAAATGTTTACTCAAACGCCATAGGAAGGAGAGAAACCTTAAATTTCATCGAATAGAGAGACTCTATAATCGTTCTATTGCCCGATCTCTTCTTCCCCTCCTTAATCATAGGCAGTGTGCTGTGAAAGAACCCCTGATGCTCTTATCTAGATTTGATTGCGTTACATGTAGTCATTTCCCCACCCATTGCCTTCGCAGGTGGTCATATAGTATCATGTATCCTGGTTGTACCAGGCAGCACAGGCCTCCCTCTGTGTTGAATAAAAAAGATGATGGATTCTGCAATCAATGATTGTAACATTGCCGTGTGGCCTTATCTCTCATTCCGGGCCGCTCTCTGTGATTTAGCAACGCAACCAAGGCTCAATAAACACAGTGTGTTGTGGGGGGGGGGGGGGTGGTGGTGTGTGTCTGAGTGGGCTTTGAGTGGGAGTGTGGGGATAGGCTTCGGATGACTTATGATGTGTGTGTCTGTGTGCAGGGGTGGATTGGAGGATGGGAGTTGTATGTATGTGTGTATGAGTTTGGTATAAGGCGTGAAGTGTGTGCGTGCGTGGTCATGTATGCTCTAGTCACAGGCACGCGTGTGTGCGTGGTCATGTATGCTCTAGTCACAGGCACGCGTGCGTGGTCATGAATGCTCTAGTCACAGCCTGTTGCCTCCCCAGCCTGTCACGGCAGTGGCCCGTTGGGATTTGGGGCCCTGTGTCGAAATGAGATTTTGGCCTCCGTTATTGAGTCCGAGAATCTGTTTTATTTAACAGGGCGAGCCACTCCATCAACAGCAGCAGCACATTTAAAATGAACAGAAATCTGTCTGCGTTCCGGAGCGCGCTGTATATCACATTGGCAATTACATACGTGTATATCTTTGTGATAAAATGGGTTTTATGGAGTGTGAACGTGCCATGTAGAAATGCTAACAGAGTAGAGGCGCTAGATTCATTCTGATACTCCTACTCTGACCCCTGGCCCCCTCTGGCTGTTCAGCCCCCACCCTGCCTTCACCCCCCCTGGTCTTTGTGGTGGCGTCGGGTGCACGTTTGTTCAAGAGCCCCGACCAGGGAATTAGCCGCTGGTGGATCAACGCCTTCCCCACATGTTAGCTGTTCACGCTAGGAAATAGAGATTTCACAGCCATGATCCAGTATCTGTCTTTCCCTCTATATCTCTTCCCCTCTCTCTCTCTCTCTCTCTCGCTCTCTCGCTCTCTCTCTCTCTCTCTTGCTCTCTCTCGCTCTCTCTCGCTTTCTCCAGCTTTCAAGCAGTGTATTTCCTTCAGCCAGACACCCTCTGTAATGAGATTAGATTTTAATCCCGACACAATAGTACAAGATTACGTGCCCCTCTAATACACCATGCTGTTTAGAATGGGCCCTGGCTTGTGCAGGGGTTGGCCTGGTAGAAAGTGCATTAACAACGTAATCTAAGCATAATTGGGCGGTAATTCAGGTTGTATTGAGATGAATGGGAGAATGGAGGAGTTTTCTCTCCTCTGTCAGCAGAGGCTGGGGAGGGGAACAAAGCACCGGAGTGAATGGCGTTGACGATAGAGAGAGACAGGGAGTGTCATCGTGGAGGGGAGATGGTGGAGACTGGAGAACAAAGACGGGTGTACTCATCCACTCCTCCACTCCACTGGCTCAAACTTGGTTTTTGGTTGACAGGCCTCAGATAATAGCCTAAGGAGTGTCTGCTCTTCATATCCTCTCCAATGCACTGATCATAGAGAAGGACTGCATGTTGGAGGAGACCATTTCATCCCTGCTTAGATCATTGTGCCAAAATGTCCTTTGTAGCCATCTTTCCCACTGAAAACAATTGTAAGCTCTTGTAATGGACAGTGGCTAACAGCAGGAGGACAATGGAGGTGACTTCCCATCGCACACTATGGCCAGCCTATCAGATTCCTCTCCCTTCACTGAGGATTACAGGGTTAAAGACAAGCTCCGCTGGCTAGCTACCTGCAGCATTCAACACACACGCACACACACATACCCATTCACACACCCCGTCTGCCTTCCTCTCCCCCTGGTTACCGTGACAACGGAAAAACCAGGGTCTTTTTCGCCATGGAGCTTTCTGCACATACCAATCAAGCCAGGCGCTAAATGACGATTGCGAGTTGGTTTTCATGGCTCTCTTTCTTTCGTTGTTTCAAGGACACCGAGGTGGGGGGGGGGGGGGGGGGGCTACGACCATCTTTTAGTTTTTACACAGTGTAGGACTGTATGCAGCGGGCAAGTTTCCAAAGGGCATCCTGTCATGATAAATTGCCAGCTATTTACGTCTGTAGTTGTCTGCAGTTGTGTCGCTTCATGCCCTGGCACTCTGTTCCCCTTGATCTGTCTTTCCCTGTCTGTCTACCCTCACCATCTCTGTATCTTCCTGTCTACCCTCACCATCTCTGTCTCTGTCTGTCTACCCTCACCATCTCTGTCTCTGCCTGTCTGTCTACCCTCATCATCTCTGTCTCTGCCTGTCTGTCTACCCTCATCATCTCTCTCTCTGTCTCTGCCTGTCTGTCTACCCTCACCATCTCTCTCTGTCTCTGCCTGTCTGTCTACCCTCACCATCTCTGTCTCTCTGCCTGTCTACCCTCACCATCTCTGTCTCTGCCTGCTTGTCTACCCTCACCATCTCTGTATCTGCCTGTCTGTCTACCCTCACCATCTCTGTCTCTGCCTGCCTGTCTACCCTCACCATCTCTGTCTCTGCCTGTCTGTCTAGCCTCACCATCTGTCTCTTCCTGTCTACCCTCACCATCTCTGTCCCTGCCTGTCTACCCTCACCATCTCTGTCTCTGCCTGTCTGTCTACCCTCACCATCTCTGTCTCTGCCTGTCTGTCTACCCTCACTTTCTCTGTCTCTCTGCCTGTCTATCCTCACCATCTCTGTCTCTGCCTGCCTGCCTACCGTCACCATCTCTGTCTCTGCCTGTCTGTCTACCCTCACCATCTCTGTCTCTTCCTGTCTACCCTCACCATCTCTGTCTCTGCCTGTCTACTCTCACCATCTCTGTCTCTGCCTGTCTACCCTCACCATCTCTGTCTCTGCCTGTCTACTCTCACCATCTCTGTCTCTTCCTGTCTACCCTCACCATCTCTGTCTCTTCCTGTCTGTCTACCCT
Organism: Oncorhynchus mykiss; assembly: GCF_057628025.1. Classification (NCBI taxonomy): domain Eukaryota; kingdom Metazoa; phylum Chordata; class Actinopteri; order Salmoniformes; family Salmonidae; genus Oncorhynchus; species Oncorhynchus mykiss. Next base: position 4,599,930 of record NC_143042.1, on the reverse strand, counting down.
CACCATCTCTGTCTCTGTCCATGTCTGTCTACCCTCATCTGTCTCTCTGTCTCTCCCTATCTGTCTACCCTCACCATCTGTCTCTCTGTCTCTTCCTGTCTGTCTACCCTCACCATCTCTCTCTCTCTGTCTCTCCCTGTCTGTCTACCCTCACCATCTCTGTCTCTTCCTGTCTGTCTACCCTCATCTCTCTCTCTGTCCTAAATGTGCCATTCTGTCTTCAGTAGACCCCTCTCACACTCTAACCATGTAAATATTATTTTCAGAGGAAACTTTAGCCGTAGGCACTTTTGGATCCTGTTTTTTAAATTGGTTCTGTAGGGACCTGGATGGGCTTTCTCCGGCCCAGACTGGTTCAGTTGCACCAGTGAAGTAGACAGTACAGTAGAGGCCTCAGAGAGACATAGGGAATGAAGGTTGTTCAAGGTGGTACTGAAACTGAAATGTTTGTAACAGATGCATTAAAAGGCTCACAGGGAGTCTCCTTATCATTGTTAAGTTGCCTGCCGTTTTCACCTTGCCTGTTAGTTCTGCTTGTATTGTCTCTGCTCATTACCGCTCACCATGGTCACTAACCTTCCTGACGTTCAAGACCTCCCCCGGCAACTCCATATTAGGAAGGTGTTCCTAATGTTTGGTATACTCAGTGTATAATCAATATTATAAACTGGGTGGTTCGAGCCCTGAATGTGATTGGCTGACAGCCATGGTAGATCAGACCGTATACCACGGGTATGGCAAAACATTTATTTTTACTCTTCTAATTACGTTGGTAACCAGTTTATAATGGCAATAAGGCACCACAGGGGTTTGTGATATATGGCCAATATACCACGGCTAAGGCACTCCGTGTTGCATCGTGGCTAAGAACAGCCCTTAGCCGTGGTATATTGTCCATATACCACTCCCCCTCGGGCCTTATTCCTTAAGTATTGACGGCTGTCATACTAGCCGCTTGGATTCTTCATACTGATGTCATCACTTCCTTTAAGTCATGTGTCTTCAGTCTCCTGCCACAGATGATGTCATTGTCTTATTATTCTCTGGCCGTGGACTGCCATCTCAACCACCTTCTGTATCAGTCTAGTCCAGTCCACTGCTACTTCTTGTGGCTGCAGTTATTAGCCAGCTGGTTGAAATAGATTGCCTTCCTGCTGGCAGTAAAGATACATTTTATTGTTCATGAAGTTAAACTTGTCTTTTGTCTTTGGGAGATCCGGGGGGGATCGTCGCCCAGCACTGCCCTGTGATTAAAAGTTGATTATATGTTAGTGTGACGTTTGTTTTGGAACGTATAGTCTTATAATCCCTGACGGACACGTGCCTGGTGCTACTGCCTGGTGCTACTGCCTGGTGCCTGGTGCTACTGCCTGGTGCTACTGCCTGGTGCTACTGCCTGGTGCCTGGTGCTACTGCCTGGTGCTACTGCCTGGTGCCTGGTGCTACTGCCTGGTGCTACTGCCTGGTGCTACTGCCTGCTGCCTGGTGCTACTGCCTGGTGCTACTGCCTGGTGCTACTGCCTGGTGCTACTGCCTGGTGCTACGACCTGGTGCTACTGCCTGGTGCTACTGCCTGGTGCTACGACCTGGTGCTACTGCCTGGTGCTACTGCCTGGTTCTACTGCCTGGTGCTACTGCCTGCTGCCTGGTGCTACTGCCTGGTGCCTGGTGCCTCTGCCTGGTGCTACTGCCTGGTGCTACTGCCTGGTGCTACTGCCTGGTGCTACGACCTGGTGCTACTGCCTGCTGCTACTGCCTGGTGCTACTGCCTGGTGCTACTGCCTGGTGCCTGGTGCCTCTGCCTGGTGCTACTGCCTGGTGCTACTGCCTGGTGCTACGGCCTGGTGCCTCTGCCTGGTGCTACTGCCTGGTGCTACTGCCTGGTGCCTGTGCCTGGTGCTACCGCCTGGTGCCTCTGCCTGGTGCCTCTGCCTGGTGCCTCTGCCTGGTGCTACTGCCTGGTGCTACTGTCTGGTGCCTGTGCCTGGTGCTACGGCCTGGTGCCTCTGCCTGGTGCCTCTGCCTGGTGCTACTGCCTGGTGCTGGTGCCTGGTGCTACTTCCTGGTGCCTCTGCCTGGTGCCTCGTGCTACTGCCTGGTGCTACTGCCTGGTGCCTCTGCCTGGTGCCTCTGCCTGGTGCTACCGCCTGGTGCCTCTGCCTGGTGCCTCTGCCTGGTGCCTCTGCCTGGTGCTACCGCCTGGTGCCTCTGCCTGGTGCTACTGCCTGGTGCTACTGCCTGGTGCTTTGCGCCTCTGCCGAGTGTGAATAAAAACCCACAGTCCACCGTCACCGGCTGAATGTAATTTACAATCATTCACACTTCACCAGTTCTCATCACAGAGACACACCACACCGCTCTCCAGATGCCAAATAACATTCAGCCAAGTTTTTAATCGTGAGGCAATTTCAATTTCAAAATCCACGGCAGAGTTTGTCCTCTGGCTTTGTTTTTTTATATATCTTAACAAGCTTTTCAGATCCGTTTAAATGTGATAGGATCTCGCCATGGCACCCTCAGAGGGTCTGTATTGATTGAACGTTGTCAGTGTATTACAGTATGACGGCGGGGTATTTTTCACGGGGAATGACCTTTTAACTTTGCCTAGATGAATAGGCATGCGTTCCTGTGGTCCTCTTGCCCTCCCTGAGGAAATCAGTGCAGATCTATCGTTTATATCTCTTCCAGTTAAACTAGCAGTGTGTAGTCAGTCCAGTCCCATGAATCATTCTGTATTGACCATTGTAGAGAGTTACCAACACCCGTTGAATACCAAGTGTCACAGAAAGGGCACAGGGAGAGTAAGATGTCAAGTTATTGTCAAGATTAAGAATGTGAATCCCGTGGGCACATGGGTACAGGCCTGTGATTAAACATCTCTGACCCACTCCTCATAAATATGTTCATACTTTAGCATCATTGAACTACTGAACAAAAGCCTAAAAACAACTACGTTTAGATGTCTCTTTTAAGCATCAAATAGCATGTTTACCACCTACAGTACACCGGCCACCCCCAGTAACACTTTACGGCTGGAAATAAGAATGAGACATTTTCATGTCTGTGTTGATAGTCAGTTTGCCCAAGTGAAGTGCCGTTCCATGAGCTGATTTTCTAGGCCCCCCTGCGGATGATGAGCACTGTAATAGCTTGTTGTCTATGGCACTGCAGCGGGGGGCTGTTATACGGATGGAGAAAATTACTGTCAGTAGCATATGATTGGTGTTAGCTTAGCGACGATCAGGCTAATCACACAGAGGGAGAGAGATGCAGAATGTCTGTCAGCATCTCAAACGGCAACCTATTGTCTGTGTAGTGGACTACTTTTGACCAGGGCCCATAGAGCTCTGGTCAAAAGTAGTGCACTAGGTAGGGGATAGTGTGCTACTTGGGATGCAGACGTCTCATGTCAGGGCTGCAAAGTGCATAAAACACACGTTGTTAAATGTGGGGAAAGGGAAGCAAAACACAAACAACACACCCCCTGATTTGAATTGTAGAAGCCTGTCAGGGAAACCAGGGCCCAGTATGTTTCTGTGTGACTGTTGAATAAAATGTCTCAAGGATTGTATGGAATACTGAGGCACTCCTGTCAGCTGCCAAGACACACAACGGCCCTTGTTGTTGTGCGACAGTGTCTCTGCCACAGTGTCTAGATTAGAAAGTATTCTCCCATCACATAAGACTTGTTGAGGACCAATCTCCTTACATTGCTACGGCTTAGTCTACACGGCTGCTGATGCTGCAGTGAGAACAGGTGGGGAATAATGCCTGGATTGGATGGCCTAGTTTCAGGGGATACCCAGTACCCTGTCACTCCTAGACAGTGATACGAACCGAGGCCCCTGCCTTCCTCCCACCTCTGTCGCTAAGAGAAAATGTGCCACGCAATTCCCAGCACGTCCCGATGTTTCTTTTGTAATATTCAAGAGAAGAAAGGGGAAATTAGCGCTCATGAAATATACAGACGGTCGAGAGTCCCCTGCATGTTGCTGCCTGGGAAGTCTTGCAGCAAGGCGGTGCGTCGTATTTAGCATGTCTGGCATTCGGGGAAATGCATTTGTTGATTCCACCAAGTTTATGTTTGTCCATTCCTCTGAGATCTCCAGCGTATTTTTACCTCGGTTGTTGAAAGTCTTCAACAAATGAACAACAGTAGCTCTCTACAATGCTACTGCCACCAGGAAATATATACTGCATAATGTAATAGCATTATGATTATTAACCCATGGCAGAAGTGCTTTTCACAGCTTACTGCCAGTCAGAGGAGGCTGGTGGGATGAGCTATAGGAGAGTGGGCTCATTGTAATTGCAGGAATGGAATAAATGGAACAGTATCAAACATATGAAAACCACATGTTTGACGTCATTCCATTCCAGCCATTACAATAAGCCTGTCCTCCTATTGCTCCTCCCACCAGCCTCCTCTGTTGCCCATTTCTGACCACACTCTGGAATTCAGTAGAAACCTCTGTGCTACTGTGGCCCTTGATTCATGATGTCCTCTGAGATCCAGTTCAGAGTTTCAAACACGACATGATTGCCCTGAAGTGAGGAGGCTGTGCTACATGGCCCTCTTAAGCTCCATAGGAAGTGAGGAGGCTGTGCTACATGGCCCTCTTAAGCTCCATAGGAAGTGAGGAGGCTGTGCTACATGGCCCTCTTAAGCTCCATAGGAAGTGAGGAGGTTGTGCTACATGGCCCTCTTAAGCTCCATTGGAAGTGAGGAGGCTGTGCTACATGGCCCTCTTAAGCTCCATAGGCGTTTAGGGGGGGGAATAAGGCTAGTTAGCCACTCATGAGGTTAAGAGACAAGAGCGGGGTGAACAACTCTCGCTCTCTGATGATTTTTGTTAGGGCGAGGAGAGACTTATCTAAGTGGCCTACACTTAGAACACGCTGCCCTTTGATTGGCCCACATCTGTCGGCAGCTGATCTGAAATGCCGGTGGGATATTGATTCCATGGATGGTTCTATCAGAGCCTTGGTATGTGACCTTTCGGCGTCTGGTAGGAGCTATCACTACTGGATTTACTACACGCATGCCTCCCTAATGGCACCCTATTCCCTATGTAGTGCACTAAAGTAGTGCACCGAAGTAGTGCACTTCATAGGGAATAGGGTGCCATTAGGGACACAAACCTAAGAGTTGTGCCAGTCACCACTGATTAATGTTTTGGCACATCAATAAAGCTTTAATTGAAAAGTTGTTTGACGAAAGTAATGATTCTGATTCAGTTGGGCAGAATTACAGTTTGAATCTAATCATAATTGTGCAACAAGCGCTATGAATCTTAAACTGGCGAGCTTTAGTTACAAGTCCAGGCCACGTATTGTTGCAAATGTTCTGGAGCGCAATTTGAACTGTTTGTAAACCCACTGGCCTCTTGAACCAAACAGCAGGCTTTGAGGCCCTCTGTACCAAAGGGGCTACGCAGGGCCAGCCATCAATTCTGTCTGTGGTCATCACTCCCTCCCTGCCTTGGACTCCTCAGAATCTCAGCTCCCCAACCTCAAGATGACTCAATCCTTCCCACTGTGCTGCCTTTGTGGAAAACATCGGAGGGATAGAAGAAAACAATCACACATGCACACACAAAATAACAAACTGCTCGTCTTCCTAGTATGGATCCCATCTCATCATACATAGGGTGCCATAGCAACATATTTACTTTGCTATGCAGATGCCCCCTCCATATGTATTATACCTGAGGGGATTTACATTATCTAGAGAGAGAGAGAGAGAGCTGACTTCTTAATTGTAATACTACTTCTGGTTGTCTTGTCTCTATTCTCTTTCTTTTGGTTTCTGAATCTTGTCTGTCTTACAGATGTGAAGAGCTGGGACTTGGAGCCGCTGTAGAAAACGCCTGAAGGTAGAAGAGCACCGAACAAGGATTATCTGGGTGGAAACCGCCGACCTGCGAGTTGGGGATCTTCGTGTGTGTGAGGATGTCAGTGTTTTCGCCTCGCTGACCGCAATGTGCTTCTCTGGGTAGCCCCCGGGCAGCGTTCCTCCTCTCTGAAATCGCCACCTCCTCTTCCCCTCCCCCTCCCCTATCCTTCCTCCTCTCCCCCTATCCCTCCCCCATCTCATTTAGTCCCACCAACCACCAGCTGCTCCATGGATCCCCTGTGTCCGAGTAATGGTGTGAGCCGGACACAGGCCCGCACCTCCGGCCAACTGTAGCCCCCCACCCCAGCCCCCCTCGGTCCCATTACTTTTTTATTTTTTTGTACTGGCTTATTTTTTCTCACAATCCCTGGAGTTTATTCTTGTTTGGAACCAGGGATGGATGTACCATTGGAGGCCAGCAAGCATGGCAAGAAGACGACCAGTCAAAAGCTGGAAGACCAGAAGAAGGTAGGATCAACATCACCTTCTTCCATCTCTCCTGCTTTGTCTGGTCCTGTCTGGCTCACTTGGTAGAGCAGTGTGCATCTCTCCTGCTTTGTCTGGTCCTGTCTGGCTCACTTGGTAGAGCAGTGTGCATCTCTCCTGCTCTGAGTGGTCCTGTCTGGCTCACTTGGTAGAGCAGTGTGCATCTCTCCTGCTCTGAGTGGTCCTGTCTGGCTCACTTGGTAGAGCAGTGTGCATCTCTCCTGCTCTGAGTGGTCCTGTCTGGCTCACTTGGTAGAGCAGTGTGCTTGCAAAGTCAGTGTTGTGGTTTCGAATTCCCGTTGGCGCCACCCATTCAATTTTTTATGCACACATCCATCCTGCTTTGTTTTAAAACAGTCCCATTAACAAGTGGGATCATCCTCAATGTGGGGGAAGACTAAACAGTCCCATTAACAAGTGGGATAATCCTCAATGTGGGGGAACACTAAACAGTCCCATTAACAAGTGGGATAATCCTCAATGTGGGGGAACACTAAACAGTCCCGATAACAAGTGGGATAATCCTCAATGTGGGGGAACACTAAACAGTCCCGATAACAAGTGGGATAATCCTCAATGTGGGGGAACACTAAACAGTTCCATTAACAAGTGGGATAATCCTCAATGTGGGGGAACACTAAACAGTTCCATTAACAAGTGGGATAATCCTCAATACGGGGGGAACACTAAACAGTTCCATTAACAAGTGGGATAATCCTCAATGTGGGGGGAACACTAAACAGTTCCATTAACAAGTGGGATAATCCTCAATGTGGGGGAACACTAAACAGTTCCATTAACAAGTTGGATAATCCTCAATGTGGGGGGAACACTAAACAGTCCCGATAACAAGTGGGATAATCCTCAATGTGGGGTAACACTAAACAGTCCCGATAACAAGTGGGATAATCCTCAATGTGGGGGGAACACTAAACAGTTCCATTAACAAGTGGGATAATCCTCAATACGGGGGGGAAAAACCAACCAAATAAATGTTTGTCTTTATTGTTTCACCAAGACGCCAATGTCTAGTTGTTTTGATCCAAATCCCAGCAGCTTGTTTGTCTATACCTCCTATCTGTTGCCTTATCTTAGTTATTTATAAACTGTGGGAAATGGGTAGGATGCCTGTTCTGTTCCCCCCTAGCCCCTACAGTCTTTCATCTCAGCTTGTCTGGCATCTCTCTGGGCAGAACTCTCCCCGCCACCTGGGAATACATATTTACACACGGTTTGAGCCGCAGCCTTTTATGTCAAATACTCTGGGAATAGTGTTAAAAAGAGACATAGTTACTACAGAAAACAATATGGTATCCACTCTCCCACTCCTCTTCAGTTTTACAGAGGTGAGGCTAGCCGTGTGGTCTCTCACACACACACACACACACACACACACACACACACACACACACACACACACACACACACACACACAGAGCGGGAGCACGGCTCACAGTATTGGGCCCAATTTGGACAGCTACCCCTGACCTGATTCCTGCTAACCAAGTGCTGCCGATAAGCGCAATTATTCCCCTGCCCGGAACATCCAAGTGCAGGAGACGTGCGGTCGTACATCAGATCTGACGTTTGGGGCACTATTATCATCTCATGAAAGGACATGGAGCTTCATTCTTTTTCCATTTTAGGCCCACAGCCTCCTGTGAGGAGCGCTCACATTTGACCTTTAGTGGTACAACAGTATTGTGTGTGTGTGTGTGTGGGAGGGTGTATGGGTGCATGCCGCCTTAGTTATTCTCAGAACTTGAGGCGTATTGAAGATGGAAATGGTCTCATAAGAAAACAAAGAAAGACTTGCAGAGAGAAAATATTTTAAAAAGCACATACTTAAGAATCACTCATATATTCTTCAATTCCTCTGAAGGGAATGAACAGTTCAGCCATTAACTTTGATTATTTTTATATAAATCCATAACTGGCTTAGCATATTGAACGTCATTCGAAAAAAAAGCAACAGGACCCTTTGAGGTAAATGAAGTCTAAACAAGAACATAAATACAAAGCAAACACTTGAAGGTAGCCTGACTTTGACCAGGCCAATATCGATCAGGATAATGTCACTGGAATTTTTAAGTCTGCTCGCTTTCAAAATGGAAGCAGATTTCTGACTCATGGAGCTTTCTTCGAATGCCAGCATGCGAGGGGAGGGCCAATGGGAAAAGGGTGAGGTTAAATATTCATACTTGCTCGCCGTTTGGTTTGAAAAAGTTTGCCATGCCAAGAGAGAAGTCATTTTTACTCCCGGGAGGAAAAGTATGATTTTAAGCCAGAGATTCCATGTTTTAGATTTCAATGATATTTGGATGATCACTTGACAAAATGGAGATGAATAGTTGTGCAGGCCAGGCAGACCCTCAACCCAAGCATTCGTTACTTTTCTCTCTCTAGATGTATTGGTATCTGACTGTACATTACCGGTCTGAAAAGGCTTGTCAGGATTGATTGATTGTTGGGGCCCCAGAACCACTTATCAGAGCTGCTACGTCTGCCTTTGTGGGTTGCTACTTCAGAGGCACAGTCTACGTCCCAAATGGCACCATATTCCCTATTTAGTGCACTGCTTTTGACCAGGGCCCATAGTAATGCACTATAGTAGTGGACTATATTGGAATAGGGTACCATTTGGGACAGAACCATGTTGCTCTGTGCGGAAAAATAACATCAGGTGAAGACTAACAGTGAAATGCTCACTTAATGAGCATTTTAAAGCCCTTTTCACAAATAGACTGTAGACTGACTATCATATTAAGGCCTATCACTCCTGACTATTAGTGTAAGGCTGAATAACCCAGTAGAAATGAAGTGGCAGTGGTGTTGTTTAAGGGAGTGTTTCAAAGGAGAGTAGTTGCAGAACTTTGGCAGTGGGCAGCGTAGGGCAGGCTCCTGAATGAGGAGGCATGCTGCCAGCAGAAGACTTGGTACACTCCTCACTGGGTCACAGTGTGAAGGGAGATGATCAAGCCCCACGGCTGATACACCAGTGATACCCAGCGCATGAGGATGCCCTCTCTCTCTCTGGAACACTCACTGTCTGTGTGCTTTCTCTCGCTTTCTTTTTTCCTTCCTCCATCCGTCTCTCTCCCTCTCCATCCTTCTCCATCTCCCTCTCTCTCCATCCCTCTCTCTATCCATCTCCCTCTCTCCATCTGCCTCTCCATCCCTCTCTCTCCATCCTTCTCCATCCCTCTCTCTCCATCCTCCATCCCTCTCTCTCCATCCTTCTCCATCCCTCTCCTTCTCCATCCGTCTCTCCCCTCTCCATCCTTCTCCATCCGTCTCTCCCCTCTCCATCCTTCTCCATCCGTCTCTCTCCCTCTCCATCCTTCTCCATCCGTCTCTCTCCCTCTCCATCCTTCTCCATCCCTCTCTCTCCATCTCATCCCTCTCTCTATCCATCTCCCTCTCTCTCCATCCGTATCTCCATCCCTCTTTCTCCATCCTTCTCCATCCATTTCTCTCCCTCTCCATCCCTCTCTCTCCCTCTCCATACATCTTTCTTTCTCTCCATCGTTCTCCATCCATCTCTCTCCCTCTCCATCCGTCTCTCTCCCTCTCCATCTGTCTCTCTCCAGAGAGCTACTACGCTGCTGTTTTTTGTCCCTTTGAATGACCAAGCTCTGATGATGTGAAGCTCACCCCGCCCCAGGGATAATGATTAAAGCATCTGATTGGCTATGGGTGGTGACTGTGTGTGACCTAAGGGTTGGTTGTACGTCTACGGCTGCTTCCCAAAAGGCACTCTAGTCCCAATATAGTTCTATATACTTTCACCAGGGCCCGTGGTCAAAGGTAGTGCACTATGTCGGGAATAGGGGACGCAGTCTACCACCAATCATCAGGGGGCTCGTTGCTCTACTAGAATGCCTTTAGGCTTTTTCTTATTTCTCTTGAGCAGTAGCCTTCTTGAGGTCTAGTCGAGTTGGAATTTAAGTGGATTCCAGAGCCAGCCCTCCCGGCTCTCTCTCTCTATCTAGTGATTTTGTTTTCACACACCGATGTGTTACACTTGTGCATCTATAGGCCCACGGGGGATGGAGCTATCTCCGAACCCTGTCAAAATTAGCTGCCTAGCCCCCTGTGGTAACTAATCTATCAGGACTGTTTTTTTTTAAACTGTGGTCCCGGAGCTTGTAAATGAGCGGTGAATAATTTAGATAGTGTTATTTTGTATTTTCTGAATCTGTCCAAATCAGATCTACATGCTAATATCAGAACAGAGGAGAACGAATGGCAGTTTGTGAGAATACGCAGCACATATATAAATCATTTACATGCCACATTCCAGTGCAGATGTTCTAACGGGTCTTTGTTAGCGGTGTTAGGAACAGATCTATTGTACAGAGCAGTTGTTCCAAAAGATCTGGCTTAGTGAATGTCGATTGGTTGGTTTATTTGACGGATTCTAGACATTCTTGACTATTTAATTATATTGTTCACACTACACTCTGGTCTGTGGGGCCTACAGCCCAGCACAGCTTACAGATGTTCATTGATCCAGCCTTTTGATGTTATGTGGAGCCACATGGTCAGTGATTTAGGATGCCTCGTCAATATTATGGGCGGACATGGACATCATACCATCTACAATGAGCAGGGTCTGTTCATTCGAATCATACGATGAGTACCAAGGTGTTGTTGTTGATACAGAGGGGTATGCCTAAGGGTCTCGTCATTAACGAGCTAGCTAGCCTAATCAGCCTTGGTACACTCCTACTGGTTATGCCGTCAAATATGCACAGTTTAGGGTCTCCATTTTGAAAACAGCTCCATGGGAATCCCCCGCTGCTTCAATTCCCCATTGCCCCTCCTCCCCCTACTGCTATGGTAAAAATGTTTCTGAAATATTTTCATCTTGTTTACCACTTTGCTGAGAAATCGACCAACATGGCGAGGCCGATTTGAAAGGTTCTCTTGTTGGCAGCTCTTTGCCGTCCATATACTGAGTTCCCAATAGAAAGGCATCTGAGAATACCACACAGTGTGTAATGAATTGAGTGCACAGCTTCGGTTAGAGTCATGCGCTTTCAATGTAAATGATTAGGGCTCTCAGTGGTGTCCACATTTGCAATGTTCCATCAACAGACGCCACCGCCAAGGCTAATACAGTGTATTTAGTCTTTGGATGGCTTTTTTCGGGCCGCACCAGTTTAATCAAAAATAGAAAATAGACCCCCTCACCTTCATTATGGTACACCCCGCCCTCTTAAAAACCCATTATGTGGACAAATTGGTGCGGAGACACAGCTGACTCTGTTGTACACACCTGCTCTCAATTAGCTGTGTCCCCGTGGAGAGTGACATGGAACTAATGAGCCCATGATTCTGCCCGCCAACCCCTCAGGCCTGATGGAGACTGGCTGCGGACTGGGACCTGCCAGTCAAAGCACCTGCCTGCCACGCAGACAGAGCAGGGCCAACAGGTGGAGACTGGAGAGTGACAGGCGACAGAACTCATCTACCACCCCTGTCACGCAGACAGAGCAGGGCCAACAGGTGGAGACTGGAGAGTGACAGGCGACAGAACTCATCTACCACCCCTGTCACGCAGACAGAGCAGGGCCAACAGGTGGAGACTGGAGAGTGACAGGTGACAGAACTCATCTACCACCCCTGTCACGCAGACAGAGCAGGGCCAACAGGTGGAGACTGGAGAGTGACAGGCGACAGAACTCATCTACCACCCCTGTCACGCAGACAGAGCAGGGCCAACAGGTGGAGACTGGAGAGTGACAGGCGACAGAACTCATCTACCACCCCTGTCACGCAGACAGAGCAGGGCCAACAGGTGGAGACTGGAGAGTGACAGGTGACAGAACTCATCTACCACCCCTGTCACGCAGACAGAGCAGGGCCAACAGGTGGAGACTGGAGAGTGACAGGTGACAGAACTCATCTACCACCCCTGTCACGCAGACAGAGCAGGGCCAACAGGTGGAGACTGGAGAGTGACAGGTGACAGAACTCATCTACCACCCCTGTCACGCAGACAGAGCAGGGCCAACAGGTGGAGACTGGAGAGTGACAGGCGACAGAACTCATCTACCACCCCTGTCACGCAGACAGAGCAGGGCCAACAGGTGGAGACTGGAGAGTGACAGGCGACAGAACTCATCTACCACCCCTGTCACGCAGACAGAGCAGGGCCAACAGGTGGAGACTGGAGAGTGACAGGCGACAGAACTCATCTACCACCCCTGTCACGCATACAGAGCAGGGCCAACAGGTGGAGACTGGAGAGTGACAGGCGACAGAACTCATCTACCACCCCTGTCACGCATAAGGAGCAGGGCCAACAGGTGGAGACTGGAGAGTGACAGGTGACAGAACTCATCTACCACCCCTGTCACGCAGACAGAGCAGGGCCAACAGGTGGAGACTGGAGAGTGACAGGTGACAGAACTCATCTACCACCCCTGTCACGCAGACAGAGCAGGGCCAACAGGTGGAGACTGGAGAGTGACAGGTGACAGAACTCATCTACCACCCCTGTCACGCAGACAGAGCAGGGCCAACAGGTGGAGACTGGAGAGTGACAGGCGACAGAACTCATCTACCACCCCTGTCACGCAGACAGAGCAGGGCCAACAGGTGGAGACTGGAGAGTGACAGGCGACAGAACTCATCTACCACCCCTGTCACGCAGACAGAGCAGGGCCAACAGGTGGAGACTGGAGAGTGACAGGCGACAGAACTCATCTACCACCCCTGTCACGCAGACAGAGCAGGGCCAACAGGTGGAGACTGGAGAGTGACAGGTGACAGAACTCATCTACCACCCCTGTCACGCATAAGGAGCAGGGCCAACAGGTGGAGACTGGAGAGTGACAGGCGACAGAACTCATCTACCACCCCTGTCACGCATAAGGAGCAGGGCCAACAGGTGAAGACTGGAGAGTGACAGGTGACAGAACTCATCTACCACCCCTGTCACGCAGACAGAGCAGGGCCAACAGGTGGAGACTGGAGAGTGACAGGTGACAGAACTCATCTACCACCCCTGTCACGCATACAGAGCAGGGCCAACCGATGGAGACTGGAGAGTGACAGGTGACAGAACTCATCTACCACCCCTGTCACGCAGACAGCCTCCATCAGGAGGGTTCATCTACCCCAGGAAGTCCACCTGCTACTGTGTAGGCGATGGCTGTGTGAGTAGCCGACTACACTTCCTGGCGATGCGAGCCATGCTGTAACACGAACTTGTTTCGTTGTCGTAACACCTAGTGTTTGTGTGTGAGATTGGCTAGTGGTAGAGATTTGAAATGGGGCTTTTATTTGATGTCAAAGACGGAGGCGTGTTTTGTTTCATGGGACTGGTAATTTATAGGGCATCTTGTAAAATCACTGTGAGGATACTTGGAAGTTGATTATGGTTCCCTCATAACTGACATACCATCTATGACCCTGAGTGAGAGATGGATAACGCTTTGCCAAACGACCATTTCCTTTGACACAGTTGGGCTTGTAAAGTACTATTCAGATTGCTGTATTTGCTGTTTTTTTTACAAGCATTCGCCCTATTAGTTGTGTGTGTGGCAGTTTGATAGCACATTCGGTAGTATTTGTTACTGGCTGTTCAAAGAAGGAATGTCAAGTACAAGAGAACAGCTTGCGCAATCTAATCTAATCTACTGGACAGATAATGTGAATCATTTAAGATAAATGTAAATCATTGATGACAGAAGCAGTACCATCAAACGGTAGAAAACAGTTGGTAGTAGAGTCACTGTTCTGCATACATCCCTGTTAGTCCCAAGCAGGTGTATGTTGACTCAATCTCTAAATCTGTTCCACCAGCGTTGCCTTTCCCAGATGTGCAACAGTGTGTCGATGTGATGAACCCTCTCGACCTCAAGTCCCGGGTAGCTTGCGGCAGCACGCTTGCTCACAGATGATGCTGAGTCGCCTCTTCGGCGGCGCTATCAGCCCTACGGAGCCGCACGGCACCCTCAGCCTCGTCCTCCACACGCCACTTGACCCCGTTATGGCTCGGCAGCTCATTCCATGTGGTATTAGTGGGCTGCTACCACAGAATAAAGTCTGAGCAAAAACATGTCAAAACACGACAGAGTCACGGGGGCGAGATGCTCACAAAGCAGCCCCCCTCCCCCTCCACAGAGCTGCAGAGACTAGAGTGGAGAGTGGGCCCTGGTCCGAGAGAGAGAGAGAGAGAGAGAAAGAGGGAGGAACGAACTCAATGACATTGACATTTGAAGAAACTCAGGGAAAGTCTTCGGTTGCACCCCAGAGCGATGGCGCTACTATACTTAGCGGAGCTCGTGTTAGTGTCTCGGCTCTCTGCTTCTCTTTAAGGCGCTGGCTGCTGAGAGAGCGGGTGATGGGGAAGGATGAGATCAGATGTGGTCGTCTCTTTGTGGACGGCCGCACATCTGTTGTCTCGTTGAAGTCTTTTAAAATGCAGTTGGCCGGGTGTTCTGTAGCATTTGAAGTGCTGAAACAGGGACTCTGGATCCTCAGACGATTAGTCCAATTTAGAAACAGGGTGACACCAGTCATCATTGATGAAAAGCATTAGTCAGAGTCGCTGTTCCACAATGTTGCTGTTCATGTGAACTATGATGAATTGAACTTTATGGGATTGTTTATTATTCTTGATATTTGACAGAGACCAGGGTTCAAATTCTCTTTCACATATCTGAGCTTTTCATTGAGTCTGCTTGGAGTGCTAGACGGACACGGTGGACACTTTCCGGACCATTCCATTGGTTCGTGCCAGGAGAGAACAATCATAGCTAATTAAAGAAAATAAATGATTATATCATTATTTTTAGTCTGATTAAACCCTCCAACCAGCCTGCCCGACCGCCCTGAAGCATCCGCATGGTCTTAAAGCCCTGTCTTGTATCACCATTGATAAAACTGGAGGGGGGGACAAAAATGCAATATATGTGTCCCCCCCCCCCCAGTGAAAGTTGTGCCCTTGCTATCAGGGATCCCATATGATCTTAAAATATTATCTCTCGGCTGTCCTATTTATGTCATAACCCCGGGCAGGACAATGGGGATGTAGTGTATAATGACCCCCCCCTGTGATGACTTGTGTCCCATCCGGTGATGCCACACCATCTCCAACTGGGCCACGATGAGAGCCACCGAATCTGAATCCCTCACAATCCTGTGATACCATCAGGAATAGTATCCCTCTCACCCGCTCGGTGTAGTTAATGGCAAGCTCTCTTTATCTGGTGCTGCACGTCGCCCAGATGAGATTGCTTCTCCTGCCGGCTTGAATTTCCCCATTGATTGTGCAGCCACTGAGATACAGCCACACTATACCTATTAGGTCCCTGTATTAAATCACACAGCTATAAGAGGGGTTACAGTCGGAGGGGGATTTCAAATGGATTGCCCTGGCCTGTATGGAATGTCTATGTATACCATAAACATTCATTCAAGCCTCTCTTCGCGGTATGTAATGTGCCGCGCCGATTTCCCTGAAATATCGCCGGGTCGTAAAGACCAACATATCCCAAACCAGGGTCGTATATCGTTAAATTGAAATCCCATTATTTGGGCCAGCATGGCGACATGTATCGGCGTTGCATTGTAGAGAAAGAGCGATTTGTACCCGATACAGCAGGCAATCTAAATGGTAATCATGTAAACCTCAACCTGACAGGCGCATTCTCTCAATCGGAGAGCAAGAGAGCACATACAACCAAAGCAGCACTTTGGAAAGTGAGTCATGAAACCATCAGAACTCAATGTTGACGTGACAGCTGGAATGGCCCGGTAACTAAAAGTCACGTCATGGTTGATCGAACATTACAGGTGTCAAAATGTGGACATCTGTACTGTTAGAATGGCATTACAACCTCTGTATAGTGCTGAATACTAGGAGACTTCCAACTAGGAGACTTCCAACTAGGAGACTTCCTACTAGGAGACTTCCTACTAGGAGACTTCCAACTAGGAGACTTCCAACTAGGAGACTTCCAACTAGGAGACTTCCTACTAGGAGACTTCCAACTAGGAGACTTCCTACTAGGAGACTTCCAACTAGGAGACTTCCTACTAGGAGACTTCCTACTAGGAGACTTCCTACTAGGAGACTTCCAACTAGGAGACTTCCAACTAGGAGACTTCCTACTAGGAGACTTCCAACTAGGAGACTTCCTACTAGGAGACTTCCAACTAGGAGACTTCCTACTAGGAGACTTCCTACTAGGAGACTTCCTACTAGGAGACTTCCAACTAGGAGACTTCCTACTAGGAGACTTCCTACTAGGAGACTTCCAACTAGGAGACTTCCAACTAGGAGACTTCCAACTAGGAGACTTCCTACTAGGAGACTTCCAACTAGGAGACTTCCAACTAGGAGACTTCCTACTAGGAGACTTCCTACTAGGAGACTTCCTACTAGGAGACTTCCAACTAGGAGACTTCCAACTAGGAGACTTCCTACTAGGAGACTTCCAACTAGGAGACTTCCTACTAGGAGACTTCCAACTAGGAGACTTCCTACTAGGAGACTTCCTACTAGGAGACTTCCAACTAGGAGACTTCCTACTAGGAGACTTCCTACTAGGAGACTTCCAACTAGGAGACTTCCAACTAGGAGACTTCCAACTAGGAGACTTCCTACTAGGAGACTTCCAACTAGGAGACTTCCAACTAGGAGACTTCCTACTAGGAGACTTCCAACTAGGAGACTTCCAACTAGGAGACTTCCTAATAGGAGACTTCCAATTGTAATCTGAAATCATGTGAAGTTTATGTGTGTTGGCAAGACGGTAGCCTATGTGGACACAGATGATGTTACATGCAATGTACATGCATGCAGCACGTGTGAAGCATGTGGATGGTAACATTATATATGCATGTACAGCGTATTGGCATGGAAGTATGCAGCTCAGAAGTATGATTCACAATCTCCACGAAATTCACATTAAAGCACCAGCAAGCTGTCATTACAATTTGCACATTTGTGATATGTGTACTGATAAAGAACACTACCCCCCCCCCCCCCCCCCCCCCCCCCCCCCCACCTACCATCAATCTGCAGTATATCCAAACACATTACCATTGGTACAGCCTCCCTGTATTAACGCCAATCTGACATGATGCTGGCTGGTTCCCCCTGGTTCTCGTGTACCTGCATCAACATTCTGTAAGCATGGCCGCACCCCGTCCCTCTAACAACAGATAACATGATTATCTGAGCAGCTGTGTTCTTAACGGGTGTCAGGGAGGGTCAGAGGAGGACGCTTGCAGGCTCGCATGCAGGCTCATACCAGCCAAAAGATGGAGTACTGCCACTGTTTATATCTCTGTGGGTTGTGCAGTTATGGATTAGTGATGGGCACCAATATCGATAATTAGTCTGAATATATTGACTTAGATTTTCCATATCCCCTGTCCTGGCACCCCAATGGGAACTAGCTCACCTCTGAAGCTAGGACAACAGAGTCCCTTCCCATCTTCTGAAAACATCTGAAACCCTACCTCTTCAAAGTGTATCTGAAATCATTTTCACCCCTACTATCACTGACTTTGCTGATAGCTACTTTATTGAGGGAAAATGTGCTTACTATGCCTGTGATATGTGGTTGTCCCACCTAGCTATCTTAAGGTAAATGTACCAACTGTAAGTAATTCTGGATAAGAGAGTCTGCTAAATGACTACAATCTTAATGTCTGTCTAAAATGGTGCCCTTCCCCAGTAAGGATACAAATGCTTTGATATACTACCGCTCTGCAAGTCTGGTCCCTGGTCCCTGGTCCTTTTGTCTCTGGTCCTTTTGTCCCTGGTCCCTGGTCCCTGGTCCTTTTGTCCCTGGTCCCTGGTCCCTGGTCCTTTTGTCCCTGGTGCTTTTGTCCCTGGTCCCTGGTCCTTTTGTTCCTGGTCCCTTTGTCCCTGGTCCTTTTGTTCCTGGTCCTTTTGTCCCTTGTCCCTGGTCCTTTTGTTCCTGGTCCTTTTGTCCCTGGTCCTTTTGTTCCTGGTCCTTTTGTCCCTGGTCCTTTTGTCCCTGGTCCTTTTGTCCCTGTTCCTTTTGTCCCTGGTCCCTGGTCCTTTTGTTCCTGGTCCTTTTGTCCCTGGTCCCTGGTCCCTTTGTCCCTGGTCCTTTTGTCCCTGGTCCTTTTGTCCCTTGTCCCTGGTCCTTTTGTCCCTGGTCCTTTTGTCCCTGGTCCCTGGTCCTTTTGTCCCTGGTCCTTTTGTCCCTGGTCCCTGGTCCTTTTGTCCCTGGTCCTTTTGTCCCTGGTCCTTTTGTCCCTGGTCCCTGGTCCTTTTGTCCCTGGTCCTTTTGTCCCTGGTCCTTTTGTCCCTTGTCCCTGGTCCTTTTGTCCCTGGTCCTTTTGTCCCTGGTCCTTTTGTCCCTGGTCCTTTTGTCCCTGGTCCTTTTGTCCCTTGTCCCTGGTCCTTTTGTCCCTGGTCCTTTTGTCCCTGGTCCTTTTGTCCCTGGTCCTTTTGTCCCTGGTCCTTTTGTCCCTGGTCCCTGGTCCTTTTGTCCCTGGTCCTTTTGTTCCTGGTCCTTTTGTCCCTGGTCCTTTTGTCCCTGGTCCTTTTGTCCCTGGTCCTTTTGTCCCTGGTCCCTTTGTCCCTGGTCCTTTTGTCCCTGGTCCTTTTGTCCCTGGTCCTTTTGTTCCTGGTCCTTTTGTCCCTGGTCCTTTTGTCCCTGGTCCTTTTGTCCCTGGTTCTTTTGTCCCTGGTCCTTTTGTCCCTGGTCCTTTTGTCCCTGGTCCTTTTGTCCCTGGACCCTGGTCCTTTTGTCCCTGGTCCTTTTGTTCCTGGTCCTTTTGTCCCTGGTCCTTTTGTCCCTGGTCCTTTTGTCCCTGGTCCTTTTGTCCCTGGTCCTTTTGTCCCTGGTCCTTTTGTCCCTGGTCCCTTTGTCCCTGGTCCTTTTGTTCCTGGTCCTTTTGTCCCTGGTCCTTTTGTTCCTGGTCCTTTTGTCCCTTGTCCCTGGTCCTTTTGTCCCTGGTCCTTTTGTCCCTGGTCCCTTTGTCCCTGGTCCTTTTGTTCCTGGTCCTTTTGTTCCTGGTCCTTTTGTCCCTGGTCCTTTTGTCCCTGGTCCTTTTGTTCCTGGTCCTTTTGTTCCTGGTCCTTTTGTCCCTTGTCCCTGGTCCTTTTGTCCCTGGTCCTTTTGTCCCTGGTCCCTTTGTCCCTGGTCCTTTTGTTCCTGGTCCTTTTGTTCCTGGTCCTTTTGTCCCTGGTCCTTTTGTCCCTTGTCCCTGGTCCTTTTGTCCCTGGTCCTTTTGTCCCTGGTCCCTTTGTCCCTGGTCCTTTTGTTCCTGGTCCTTTTGTTCCTGGTCCTTTTGTTCCTGGTCCTTTTGTCCCTGGTCCTTTTGTCCCTGGTCCTTTTGTCCCTGGTCCTTTTGTCCCTGGTCCTTTTGTCCCTGGTCCTTTTGTCCCTGGTCCTTTTTGTCCCTGGTCCTTTCGTCCCTGGTCTTTTTGTCCCTGGTCCTTTTGTCCCTGGTCCTTTTGTCCCTGGTCCTTTTGTCCCTGGTCCTTTTTGTCCCTGGTCCCTGGTCCTTTTGTCCCTGGTCCTTTACAGAAGCAGGAAGCTCAATGAAGACATGCTTCTCTTGGTGCTAATTGTTCATGTTATCACATTAAGAAAATACAGGCCTGAAGTGCTGTCATGTCACCTCACCTGACATGATCTGATGTACATTCTTTTGAAATGGTGCACATCTTTCCCACACCAGAGACTGACAGTGGCCTGTGGGCTTTTCCACCAACAGGTTTATCCTATCCTTCATAGTTTACCTTGGGACTAATGCCATTTCACCGCTCTGTGAAACGTTATTCGTTCATTGTTCATTGTGCTTCTGAAGTATGCAGGTGAATGATGTCTTTGCAGATTTTCCCACGGTTTCCTCAAATTAACAGATAGTTGTTAACTCAAATTAACAGAGCTTTTCTCCACCTAAATCTACTTCAAAAGTTTTTCCTAGACATTTTTGTTGAGTCTGCTTTCTTGATGTCAACAGTGTCTATGACTACTACTATTACCCGGACCCCACAGGAAATGGTGTTGACTGACTGTTACCCGGACCCCACAGAGAATGGTGTTGACTGACTGTTACCCGGACCCCAGAGGAAATGGTGTTGACTGACTACTACTATTACCCGGACCCCACAGGAAATGGTGTGGACTGACTGTTACCCGGACCCCACAGGGAATGGTGTTGACTAACGACCACTGTTACCCAGACCCCCCACGGGGAGAGTAGTTTTGTGACTTTGGGTTGCTCAGTGCTCTGACTCCATCATCATAATAGTGTTCAACATGTGTTCAACATGAAGAGTTGTTGGGGGTGGGAAAGTGCAGAGTAGCGTGTGCAAGACGAAGTTGTGTATTGGTCGCTCCAAACCAAAGTGACATGGAGACACCTGCACAGATCTTGTCCAGTCACCCACCCGTAATGAAGATCAGCCTCAGCCCACTTACATAACCTTGATCTACACAGTCATCTTTGGTCATTGTTTCCAATGCTCTGCTTGTGTGTGAGCATTGCATGTGGCTGCCTTCTCGTCTGATGTCTACCCTTTAACTTTGGAATGCATCTGCGGCTTCAGCCAGATCATGTCCTGCCTTTCGTGGCCCCACTTCCTGTCAGACCAATCTGTGTGATTGATCTGAAGCTTCATACGCCCAGGTGGAGTCTGGCACGCTCCAACCACAGGAGGAATAAAACCAAGAGAAGCTTTGTTTTAATGCATTATTCACAAGACGCTCTCCTCATCGGAACTATCCTGTGTTTCATCCCTGCATACAATCCCACGTCTCATCTCCTGTGAGGTCTCTCCTCATCGGAACTATCCCGTGTTTCATCCCTGCATACAATCCCACGTCTCATCTCCTGTGAGGTCTCTCCTCATCAGAACTATCCGGTGTTTCATCCCTGCATACAATCCCACGTCTAATCTCCTGTGAAGTCTCTCCTCATCAGAACTATCCCGTGTTTCATCCCTGCATACAATCCCACGTCTCATCTCCTGTGAGGTCTCTCCTCATCAGAACTATCCGGTGTTTCATCCCTGCATACAATCCCACGTCTAATCTCCTGTGAGGTCTCTCCTCATCAGAACTATCCGGTGTTTCATCCCTGCATACAATCCCACGTCTAATCTCCTGTGAGGTCTCTCCTCATCAGAACTATCCTGTGTTTCATCCCTGCATACAATCCCACGTATCATCTCTTGTGAAGTCTCTCCTTGTAAGAGTGAAGGCTACTGTTCAAGAACAAAGGCCCACAACCCTGGAGCCGGCGTTGAGTGTAATTCCATTTGCATTTACGTGCATTTAGCGGTGATTTGTCAACGGTTGCTATTAATCAGCACCAGTGTAGCACCAGTAGGCCGGGGCTATTATCCTGACGACTGGGTGACAGGCCCTCTCTCTAGCGGGTTTCATTCCCACCAAGACATCTCTAATCTCAGAGGTATTTGTGTCAGTGCTCCCGGATTAGAAACAAATCATAAAGAAGGGATCCTCCCCCTCTTTCCTCCTCCATCTCTCTCCTTGGATATAGGGCTTTATCCTCTTTCCTCCTCCATCTCTCTCATTGGATATAGGGCTTTATCCTCTTTCCTCCTCCATCTCTCTCCTTGGATATAGGGCTTTATCCTCTTTCCTCCTCCATCTCTTTCCTTGGATATAGGGCTTTATCCTCTTTCCTCCGCCATCTCTCACCTTGGATATAGGGCTTGATCCTCTTTTCTCCTCCATCTCTCACCTTGGATATAGGGCGTTATCCTCTTTCCTCCTCCATCTCTCCTTGGATATAGGGCTTTATCCTCTTTCCTCCTCCATCTCTCACATTGGATATAGGGCTTTATCCTCTTTCCTCCTCCATCTCTCACCTTGGATATAGGGCTTTATCCTCTTTCCTCCTCCATCTCTCACCTTGGATATAGGGCTTTATCCTCTTTCCTCCTCCATCTCTCTCCTTGGATATAGGGCTTTGTCCTCTTTCCTCCTCTATCTCTCTCCTTGGATATAAGGCTTTATCCTCATTCTTTATTCTTCTCTCTCCTTGGATATGGGGCTTTATCCCCAGAGGCTCTGTGATTGAGTCGTTACAAGTCAGTGGCACACCCCATTTTTTCCATTCTCTGAAAAATGCATGTATGTGTTGGATAAACATGTTGGTATGGAAAAGGAAGGAGGTGTTGGCAGTCATGCGTGTCACACTTGACAAGTTGACAGGTGAGAAATGTAGATGAGGACTTTGTGAACCTTTTCTCCAGGAGCACTGTGAGTGAAGACAACACAGTATCCTTGACGCCATCAAAGAAGCCCAAGGTTTATTTTCTCTTACTTGAGCCTTTTACTAATTCCAGTTAAATTTTTCAGATAATAGTTGTATACTGGTTAATAATAATAATAATAATATATGAAGTCATTGCGAATAACACTTATTTAAGATATTCTATCAGCTGATGGCTTCACATATTCTATTCATCATAAAAAAGTCCCTGGTTGAAATGATGTAATCATGACTTCATTCCGTCCAGTTTTGCCTGCTGGGTTAAAACTTACTGTAGGGTTACAGAATGTCTAATCAATATGATATTGATCAACCCTGTGGGAGATTATGGGGCGTCTCGCTGAAATCCTAAACTGAAACAGAACACTAATGCCAATGTGTCTGTTTATGTTTATGATCAAGCCTACTACTTTTAACGATCTAATGAAGTCAACCAATCATACGTGTACAGTATGTTCTACACTGTGTCTTCTACAGTAGCTAGCTCATCCCTGAGCCGGTGGCTCCGTGGCCTGATGTAGACGCTGCAGGGAGTCATGGTCTATAATAAGCTGCACAGCTGGGGTGCTGCTGCCTCCTCCTCGCACTAGCAGTGTGAGGAGCTGTGCTTGCTTGGCCTGGGATTGATGGGGTATTTTTGGCACCTCCACTGATGAACTGCTGCATATCGCCTGCTGTAGCACCATCCCAACGGTGCACTTGTGTATTCTCTGTCAGAGATTGTTGTTGGTATTACTTGTGTAAGCCTCTGTAGCTGTCTGTAATACTTGGAGGGAGACGGAGAGACCGCAAGAAAGTAATAGATATGTCCAATTCCTTATGCAGTGGGAAAGTGTTTGCAAAGGAAGCACTAAAGTGTAAGAACATCCCACAGTTTGGGAGATGGTTTCTGGCCCGGGCAGCGCCTGTGGTCAGCTGTACATTTCACAGGGCCCAGTTCAGCCATGGGAAGAAATCTCAAGGTCACGACAAACAAGGTCTGGGCAGAACCACACAATATCCATTTCCTCCCAACATGCTTAACAGATCACAGGGTTGCGAACCGCTTCCCTTGTCCTGGAGATGGACAGGGCCGATAGAATACAGGAGCAATCCCTTTTAGACTCGGTACCAGAATCCTCTGGTACCTTTTTCAATCATTTGTGGGTTTTATTCCACTCATCTGTCTGTTTTGTAGTTGTCGTTGTCACAGGGAAGAGTGAGTTGTAAACCTTAGGTCCAGCCCTTGTTTTTGCTTTGCTTCCTGTATGGGGAAGCTCTGTTTGGCTGTCTGATTCCTGTCTTCTCTGGATGAATGGATATTGAAATGCATGTCCAGAATTTAACATGCAACGAAGATTTACATCGATATCTAACACTAAGACAATGATCCCTAACGTGTCCAGTAACTACTCCAAAATACATTTGTAGTTACTGAATAGTTGGATCTCTTTACAGAAAGCTTTGACCTGTTATTGACCAGTAATAGACCAGTGAACTATCATACAGTTAGGCGACTCACATGGAGAGTTTTATTACATTGAGCAGACATCCATCCATTTCCTGCAGGGATCAGTATGAAAAAGACACCCAGATCTCAGGGCAGTCGTGGCACACAGGAATCCCACTGCTGTTTCACCACAGGCCAAGGTCAAAGGTCAGACTCCTCCCTCAGCGACTGGAGCCGTCCGCCAGACACTACCTAGTAGTCAGACAAGCTTCTGGCTAGCCAGGCTACTGCTAGCATAAGGGGACTGGTGGAGAGAGAGGGAGAACAGAGAGAGAGAGAGAGAAATGGAGAAAGAACAGCCTGGCACAAGGGAAGGGTGACATTATCAAAGCCTTGTCGAAATTAGCGGCGCCTGGTTTATCACATTAAACATGACCATGTCTACACTAATGGATTTTTTTTGAGGCGACGGAAAAGGTGCCATTTTGAATCTCATTGACAAACTCCTGAGGGACTGCAGGGGGCTCAGTTGGATATGTTAATTGGATGTGATTTTCTAATTTTGCCCCTTCTCATATTCAGGTCTCTCTCTCTGGTGTCTAGTACCGTGGCAAGGGGCGCCGCCCAACCGGCTTTGCACCTCAGATTAATTGAGAGATCAAGGCATGATTACTTTTGGATTGTCATTGTACTCAACTAGTAGGCCTGTATAACATAAGATGGGTAGCATATACTTATTTATTAGCATAACATATACTAATTATTCTTATAGTGTGGTATACTTATTTATAAAATATGTAAAAAGGGAAATATTTTAACAATTTATGTAAATATGCCGGCATATAATAGTAGCGTCCAGCAAATGGTTAATAAATGAAAAAATGCGTAGCATAGTTCATCATATGTCAAATATGTCAATATAGCAGACGTGTTTGCACGTCTAGGAGACCAGTCTACAACTGCTCATCCTCCATCCCCAAAACACGTCTTCTCTGAGAGCACATTGCACTCGCTCCTTTTAAAAGCTCCCTGCCAGTTGGCTATGAATAGCATTTAGCTCTAATCAAGCGAGAACGGTACCTTCGACACTTCCAACATCTGGCTACGTTTTTGTTAATTGCTCATTTCTAGTAAATGTTTTTTTGAAGGTAACCAATCCGGCAAGATATACGCTTGTCGACACAGACAGGAAGAGTTTAATAGTGGTGTGTGACTGAGTTCATCGGAGAGGTCACCAAATGAGTGGCTCACTGGCTCTTCATTAGCCAAGCTCAAAGGGACTTGCCGCGCTGCATGTCATTCTGACAACTATTCTGGAAGGAAATAACGGAATAACGTGGAGGCTAATTAGCATCTGAGAAATGCAGCCTTCTCATTCTGGATTGGTGGAGAAATCAGTTTCCATTTCTTCCATCTAATGATACCTGATGTCCCCGTTGCAATTTGTGGCTAACAAATGAATGATGGGAAAATAAAATGTGTGCTGGCAGAGGCTTGTGTTTTCCATTATAGACCTGTTTTTAGAGGGGGAGGAGGGTATTCATCATTGAAATGGAAATGACAGCTTATATAGAGCTGTAATTCTATGGAAAACAGCTGTAGACCTGTGTCATTTGGCTTTGAATCCAACCCAAGGCAGTAACGGGGGATACCTCTATGCAGATACCAGAGAGAAGCTTCGGGTTTGGAATAGAAACTCCAGAGGAATGGCATATTTTCGTTTTTTTTTTTTCCGTAGGTGGAGTGAGGCTACGAAAGATATCGAGGAAGCTGTTCTCCTCTTTGATGAATTGTTTGATGAAATCATTCTGGATGGCTTTCCATTCACTTAACGTAGAGGTGGATCAAGAGTGGTATTCAAGATGACAAGAGCTTGGAACAGGTTCATACTTGATCAGTTTTCCGACTGTCATCATCAATTCCTTTATCAGAATGCAGTAACAGACTAACAGAGGGTAGTCCAGGGTTCTGGGTTGTATTAGTAAGGTAATACTGGTCTCCTGGGAGGTGTTGGTCGATAATGAGGGTCTTTAGAACCATTTCATTTGCTGGTCCATTAATACTGTGTATAGTTATATCACCCATACAGCAGATTCATGAGCCTGCTAACAAGCATGCTGAAAACAGAGGCGATTATCCGTTGAGGTCTCCTATTTCAGGAGCGTCGTAAAACTGATATCCCTTTATTTTCTAACAGATCATATGATAGCTTGTTGTGACCACTGTTCTCTGAAACCGCTCAAGAAGATCTCAGATCTGGGTGAATCCAAGATGAAGATGGATTTGGACATGTTAGTTGATTATCTCACTCTGATCATCCCTTTCTTAGATCGAATAAGCTTTTATTTTCACATGCTTCGTAAACAACAGATGTAGACTACCGGTGGAATGCTTACTGACGGGCTTCCCAACAATGTAGAGAGGAAGAGACGAAATAGAAAGACAAGAACAGGAGGAATAAATCCACCAGGAGTAATGATGACTTG
This sequence comes from Oncorhynchus mykiss, assembly GCF_057628025.1. NCBI lineage: Eukaryota > Metazoa > Chordata > Actinopteri > Salmoniformes > Salmonidae > Oncorhynchus > Oncorhynchus mykiss. The sequence continues at coordinate 4,573,379 of NC_143042.1, read as the reverse complement.
GTTATATACACGGGGTACCAGTACTGAGTCGACGTGCAGGGGTACGAACACCTGGTGAGACAGTCTGTCATCCTTGACCCAGCAGGACAGCAAAACATTTCCCCCCCTAGGGCATCGAGTAGACCCCTGTCTTTGCCAAGCATCTTAACAGAGAAAACACATTGATCTTGCGAGTCACCTATTCATCTAGGAAATTGGCCTGATCGTTCGCTCCCAGTATCTGTGGTCAGTTCATCACCCCCATATCGACTTTTGTCTGACTATGATGATCAAACTCCCGCCCAGCCATTCAGATTTCCAACAATAGCACTGTTTTGATTGAATTTGGTCTGTTTTATTGAAGCAATTCAGAATGGCAAATGTGCAATTTATGAATCAATGCATGTGTGTAACCCCCCCCCCCACCCCAAACATTGATTTGGCATTATGCATGTTGTTGCATTGCTATGGTAACTTGAAGGGATAGCAATGGTTGCACCCAAATGGCATTCCTTATTGATTGGCACTTGTCAACAGTAGTGCACTATGCAGGTAATAATACACCAGTTGGGACTCAGCCAATGTCTTTGCCATTATATGTCAACGTGTCAAGAGCTTCCAGTAAGTAGATTGGGTGTCGCCGGAGCGTATCGGTCTGAGAATCACGGATGTGTCGGCGGGCGACAGACCTTCAGACGGCTTGTGGAGTAAATCATAATCACCGGGCAGATAGGAGGACGAGGGAGGGGTGCAGACAGACGCAGGGACAAACCACAGAAACGGTAGCCTCGACCCAGCAGGCAAAACAACCACATTACAACCCCCCAAAAATAAATGGTTGCAATAATGTCATTAAACCCGCATTATTGGTTGTAATGTGGTTGTTATGAGGTCATTTCAACCAGCTTTGCCCGCTGGGATAGTTATGGTGGATTAGTCTCCTGATAACCATCTGCTATTGTGAATAGATTTGTCCTCATTACTACTGTAGCCGTAATAATCCAATAACTGGCTGTGTCTCTCATAAGTCAATTTGAAATGTGTTTACAACAGTGTTATTACATGATAGCAGCCCTATTCAGAACCACCTACTGCACGTGTCAAACTCATTCCATGGAGGGCTGTGTGTCTGCAGGTTTACACTCCTCCCATGGACTTGATTGATGAATTATGGTCACGGATTAGTAACGAACTCCCCTCACCTGGTTGTCTAGGTCTTAACTGAAAGGAGCAACCAAAAACCCAGCGGACACTAGGCCCTCTGTGTAATGAGGTTGACACCTCTGCCATACAGCATTGGTAAAAGCGTTGTTGCTTAGACCAGTCAATACAACACATACATGTGACTGTAGAATTCAGCAAGGATTCCATGTAGCAGCCAGGACACAGAGGTGTTTTTCAGAGGTGAAATAGTCCCCTGTTGCTTTGAGAGCTGGCAGCTGACCTAATTTAGCATTTTGTCTGCAGGTGTTTCCTGAGTGTTTCCTTGACTTCGAGAGAGAGAATGAAAGAGAGAGAGAGAACACACTGTCACCACAGTACAACACACTGACAGAGTACATGAGGCTCCCCCTGTCCCGCCTCCATCTTCTTTCTGAGCACACCCTCATGCGCTCACTAACCTGACCTATCAGAGGGCAGGATGGAGCTACTGTACCTAGGATGGGCTTGGGGATGGTTTGGGACTGATCTGACTGGCTGGCTCACTCGCCATCTCAGTTTAAATTGGAATTAACCACCTGCACACACACACCTAACATATTCTACCTCAAACGTTCCTCACATTTCAAACCAATGAATAAATTAAAACATTGCCTTGATCCCAGTAGTATGGAGATACAGCGTTGTCTCTGTATGTTGCTATTAGGACCCAGTCCTCCCTACTTGATCCCAGTAGTATGGAGATACAGCGTTGTCTCTGTATGTTGCTATTAGGACCCAGTCCTCCCTACTTGATCCCAGTAGTATGGAGATACAGCGTTGTCTCTGTATGTTGCTATTAGGACCCAGTCCTCCCTACTTGATCCCAGTAGTATGGAGATACAGCGTTGTCTCTGTATGTTGCTATTAGGACCCAGTCCTCCCTACTTGATCCCAGTAGTATGGAGATACAGCGTTGTCTCTGTATGTTGCTATTAGGACCCAGTCCTCCCTACTTGATCCCAGTAGTATGGAGATACAGCGTTGTCTCTGTATGTTGCTATTAGGACCCAGTCCTCCCTACTTGATCCCAGTAGTATGGAGATACAGCGTTGTCTCTGTATGTTGCTATTAGGACCCAGTCCTCCCTACTTGATCCCAGTAGTATGGAGATACAGCGTTGTCTCTGTATGTTGCTATTAGGACCCAGTCCTCCCTACTTGATCCCAGTAGTATGGAGATACAGCGTTGTCTCTGTATGTTGCTATTAGGACCCAGTCCTCCCTACTTGATCCCAGTAGTATGGAGATACAGCGTTGTCTCTGTATGTTGCTATTAGGACCCAGTCCTCCCTACTTGATCCCAGTAGCATGGAGATACAGCGTTGTCTCTGTATGTTGCTATTAGGACGCAGTCCTCCCTACTTGATCCCAGTAGTATGGAGATACAGCGTTGTCTCTGTATGTTGCTATTAGGACCCAGTCCTCCCTACTTGATCCCAGTAGTATGGAGATACAGCGTTGTCTCTGTATGTTGCTATTAGGACCCAGTCCTCCCTACTTGATCCCAGTAGTATGGAGATACAGCGTTGTCTCTGTATGTTGCTATTAGGACCCAGTCCTCCCTACTTGATCCCAGTAGTATGGAGATACAGCGTTGTCTCTGTATGTTGCTATTAGGACCCAGTCCTCCCTACTTGATCCCAGTAGTATGGAGATACAGCGTTGTCTCTGTATGTTGCTATTAGGACCCAGTCCTCCCTACTTGATCCCAGTAGTATGGAGATACAGCGTTGTCTCTGTATGTTGCTATTAGGACCCAGTCATCCCTACTTTGCCATAACATTAACATGATTTCCATGTCAGTAACTGCCTGGTCCTGCAACTGCCATGAAATGATTTGTTAATGCGTCCTTGGTGATCATGCCTTCACCAGTGTAATATGTACACGCTGGGTTATCTCCCAACCTACTGGAGCAGGTAGCCTAGCGATTAAGAGCGTTGGGCCAGTAACTGAAAGGTCGCTTGTTTGAAGCCCCAAGATGGAAAAATCAGCCGTTCTGCCCTTGATCAAGGCAGTTATTCCCCAACAACAAGTGCTAATTCACAGGGTTTGGGTTAAATGTTGAAGACACATTTTGGTTGAATGCCTTCAGTTGTGCAACTGACTAGGAATGCTCTTTCCCTTCCCAATAATAAAGAGGTGTAATGCACTTTGATCCCCTCATCAAATCAAACTTTATTTGTCACATGCGCGGAATACAACAAGTGTAGACCTTACCGTGAAATGCTTTCTGACAAGCCCTGAACCAACAGTGTAGACCTTACCGTGAAATGCTTTCTTACAAGCCCTGAACCAACAGTGTAGACCTTACAGTGAAATGCTTTCTTACAAGCCCTTAACCAACAGTGTAGACCTTACCGTGAAATGCTTTCTTACAAGCCCTGAACCAACAGTGTAGACCTTACAGTGAAATGCTTTCTTACAAGCCCTTAACCAACAGTGTAGACCTTACAGTGAAATGCTTTCTTACAAGCCCTGAACCAACAGTGTAGACCTTACCGTGAAATGCTTTCTTACAAGCCCTGAACCAACAGTGTAGACCTTACCGTGAAATGCTTTCTGACAAGCCCTGAACCAACAGTGTAGACCTTACCGTGAAATGCTTTCTTACAAGCCTTTAACCAACAGTGTAGACCTTACCGTGAAATGCTTTCTTACAAGCCTTTAACCAACAGTGTAGACCTTACCGTGAAATGCTTTCTGACAAGCCCTGAACCAACAGTGTAGACCTTACCGTGAAATGCTTTCTTACAAGCCTTTAACCAACAGTGTAGACCTTACCGTGAAATGCTTTCTGACAAGCCCTTAACCAACAGTGTAGACCTTACCGTGAAATGCTTTCTTACAAGCCCTTAACCAACAGTGTAGACCTTACCGTGAAATGCTTTCTGACAAGCCCTTAACCAACAGTGTAGACCTTACCGTGAAATGCTTTCTGACAAGCCCTTAACCAACAGTGTAGACCTTACCGTGAAATGCTTTCTTACAAGCCCTGAACCAACAGTGTAGACCTTACAGTGAAATGCTTTCTTACAAGCCCTTAACCAACAGTGTAGACCTTACCGTGAAATGCTTTCTTACAAGCCCTTAACCAACAGTGCAGTTCAAGAAGAGTTAAGATAATATTTACCAAATAAAAGCTGTTAAAGAGCCTTTTGGACCGAGACTTGGTGCTCCGGTACCAGCGGCAGCAGATAAAACAGTCTATGACTTGGGTGACTGGAGTCTCTGACACCGCCTATAATATAGGTCCTGGATGGCAGGAAGCTTGGCCCCAGTGATGTACTGGGCCGTACACACTACCCTCTGTAGCGCCTTACGGCCAGGTGTTGATACAACCCGTCAGGATGCTCTCGATGGTGCAGCTTTAGAACGTTTTGAGGATCTGGGGACCCATGCCAAATATTTTCAGTCTCCTGAGGGGGAAAAGGTGTTGTCGTGCTTACTTCACAACTGTCTTGGTGTGTTTGGACCATGTTAGTTTGTTGGTGATATGGGCCTGTTCAGCCCTCCTTTTCCTGTAGTCCACGATCAGCTCCTTTGTCTTGCTCACATTGAGGGAGAGGTTGTTGTTCTGGCACAAAACTGCCAGGTCTCTGACCTGCTCCTTATAAGCTGTCTCATCGTTGTCGGTGATCAGGCCTACCACTGTTGTGTCATCAGCAAACTTAATGATGGTGTTGGAGTCGTGTTTGGCCACGCAGTCATGGGTGAACAGGGAGTACACTAGGGGACTAAGTATACACCCCTGAGGGGCCCCAGTGTTGAGAATTAGCGTGGCAGACGTGTTGTGGCCTTCCCTTATCACCTGGGGGCAGCCCGTCAAGAATTCCAGGATGCAGTTGCAGAAGGAGGTGTTTAGTCCCAGAGTCCTTAGCTTAGTGATGAGCTTTGTGGGCACTATGATGTTGAACGCTGAGCTGTAGTCAATGAATAGCATTCTCACATTGGTGTTCTTTTTGTCCAGGTGAGAAAGGGCAGTGTGGAGTGCGATTGAGATTGCGTCATCTGTGGATCTGTTGGGGTGGTATGCAAATTTGAGTGAGTCTAGGGTACCCGGGAGAATGCTGTTGATGTGAGTCATGACCAGCCTTTCAAAGCACTTCATGGCTACCGACGTGAGTGTCACCGGGCAGTAATCATGTAGGCAGGTTACATTCGCTTCCTAGGGCACAGGGACTATGGTGGTCTGCTTGAAATATGTAGGAATTACAGACTCGGTCAGGGAGAGGTTGAAAATGTCAGCGAAAATGTGGTCTGAATAATTATACTATGATGTGGTCTGAATAATTATGTGGGTGTTATGGAATGCAGAGAGGTCAATCAGTCCACAAAATTAATTAAATCTCAAAGATAAACAGTGACTACGGTTCCTGGCTTTATCGCAATGTTATAGGTGGGAGTAAAGTCCTTAGCAAGACCTTTATATTGTGGACTATGTTTATGTTCTTAATCTGAACCAGGGGAATTCTTGACTTTGTTAAAGTTCAGTTGAAAGTTGAAAGTGCTTTATTCCTTTCATGGTTTACCATCATGGTGTAAGACTATTAGTTCAAGATAATTCATTAGATCTTTATTGTTCCAGAATGGCAATACATAAATTACATAAAAACCTCCACCAGGGCTGGGGTCATTTCGAATTGAAGGCAATCAATTCAGGAAGTGATTTAATTTAATATTCTAAAATGGAAAAACATTTTAAATAAATAGCTTCTTGTCAGTTTTTTGAGAACTCTAAATATATGTATTTTTTTTTAACATTTTGAATTGTTATTTAAGCTTTCTTCCTGAATGGACTGCCTTCAATATGAATTGACCCCAGCTCTGACATGCACACAGCAAATATACAGTGACAAGAACCAGATGAAACATTTTAAACTTCTTCCCGACACTCTTTAGAACATGTTTAAAGGAAAAAAAGTTTTTGTCAAGTTAAGCTTTCAGGCTTGCTTGTTATAAAACTATTGTACCATCTTTTTTTGTCTGAGCTCTTGTCAGATGTAACAACTGTTGCAGCATGAAGGAAGTCTATTTCCGTGAAGGTTTTATTTTAGATCTGTCTCTGGGCACCGCTCGTCCATCCTCCTCCTTGCAGTTGCTGTGGTAACCTCTACCTTGTTTTGTGAGCTGTTGAATGTGCAAGTCAATTCAGAGCCCATGGATTCTGTAGGCAATACAGGGGAGCGTAGAACCTCTATGGGGGTCAAACAAGGATGTTTTAATCCACTGAGGAAAACAAGAACCCGTTCCAAACATCTGTCACCGCTTAGGTTTCTGCTAGACGCCTTAGGGGAGAAAACATTGTATTGGATGAACTCATTGACTACTAAACACAGCCCTTCTGAGATGCATAGAAATGACATGAGGCAATGACGGACCGTTGACACTTTGACACCAAGCAGCATTCACAAAGTCTGTTGAGCTATGAGGAAATTGAAACATACAGAGAGAACAATTTGTGAAGAGAGGGTTCTGTTTGTTGTTGCGGTCGGCTGTCAGGAGGGATGATTGTTTGAGCAGAGAAGTTGTCTGACACCCTTTGTCTGCATTTGATTGATATCAGAGCAACCGTGTTAGCAGTGAAGTGAGGAGGCTATTTGGAGCAGTGGTCCGAGTGGAGACTGGAGAGAGTCTAGTGAGATGAAGCCAATTCCTCAACAAGTGACAGAGGAGCTGCTGAGGGATGGAGTGAGTGTCACCTTGGCTGAGGGATGGAGTGAGTGTCACCTTGGCTGAGGGACGGAGTGAGTGTCACCTTGGCTGAGGGACGGAGTGAGTGTCACCTTGGCTGAGGGACGGAGTGAGTGTCACCTTGGCTGAGAGATGGAGTGAGTGTCACCTTGGCTGAGGGACGGAGTGAGTGTCACCTTGGCTGAGGGACGGAGTGAGTGTCACCTTGGCTGAGGGACGGAGTGAGTGTCACCTTGGCTGAGGGACGGAGTGAGTGTCACCTTGGCTGAGGGACGGAGTGAGTGTCACCTTGGCTGAGGGATGGAGTGAGTGTCACCTTGGCTGAGGGATGGAGTGAGTGTCACCTTGGCTGAGGGATGGAGTAAGTGTCACCTTGGCTGAGGGATGGAGTGAATGTCACCTTGGCAGAGGGATGGAGTGTTACATTGGCAGTTGGGGTCCGTCTCAGCGAGCTTGCTTTCTCCCGTTGTCCTTATCCTCCCACTCCACGAGTGCTCTGAAAAGCGTCCGCTTAACTTCCTGTACTTCACCCCCCCCCTCCCCCCTTCAGCTAAAGTGCCACTGAAAGGGATGTTGTAGATGGCAGCTATCCCGCTGCTCGTTGAGAGAACATCCCACATTATCCCATCAAATCCTGATGGAGAGGGGAGCACGCCAGCGGAAGGCCAAATACTCAGAGTTACTGTACATGCGTGTCCCGGAGCTTGCCGACTCGGTTTTCTGGAGTTACACTGCCTGTGACCTTTCCCAGTGCTTTTTACTTTAATGAGTGTCCAATTTGCCATGCAGTTCCCGTCCCGTTTCACATAATGAGAGGGATTCTGGGTCTTTTCTGTTCCCCCACTCTTCCATTTTCCCTCACTGGGTTGGCAGGACTCTGTAGCCCCCCACCGTTTCCCCGGCTATAGCCTGAATCGTGGTGTTCGCTCTGCAGCAAATCCAGAGCATAGCTCTTAAATGCCACTTCTCCTCAATTTGGGGGATTTTGTCTGCTGCATTGAATACTGCATTGACTTACTTTATTTCCTGATTGACTCCCATCAAGACAGGCAGAACTTTTTTTACAAGCGCACTTTAGAGCAGTGAGATCTGTACACTGTCTATAGAGTCAGCTACTGCAGTTCACATCTCATTACTCTAGTGAATGACTTGCTGCCTCTGTCCTGTGGTTTCCCTGTATAGTCCCAGCCATTAGATGTGCGAAAGCATTGATCAACGGTATAAAATAACTTCAGTCATTCGGTACTAGCTCATCAGTACTTTTCCCGTTTATTTGTGCCCATCATGTTTTTATACAAGTCTAGCAATTGAACAGCCATTCATTTTCACAATTCTCCCTGTGAAATCCTCTAATTTTTCAGTTGGTATTTGATCTAACATTCATCCATCTGGTTGGATGATATTAAACCTCAAAGGAACATTATCAATCCCGCTCTAAAGACACTAAATTACATTCAGTAAAAGTGTGATAGTGTCAGTTCAATTTAAAAAATGTTCCTCCCTTTGCAATCAATTTGCAGCATGACTAAACGTGGATTAAATGTCTGAATGTCTCTCCTCCTTCTCTTGCCACGGGGATGGTGGAGGGAGGGAAAGAGAGGAAAGTATCTGGCTGGCTCATCTTCGCTACATTAAAACAGTCTGTACCACCCAGCGCTATGTGGTCTGCTGCCAAGGGGGTGAGAGGAGGATAAAGGCATGCAGATAACAGCTGGGGAATATTGAAATGCACCGTCCCTGCTGCCAGCTGGCTCCACAGAATGGCAGGCACAGTGACTCACGAGGGTCACCACCGTGGTGGAACTGAAAAGACATGCAGACTCAGTAGACACAGAGACACAGAGACACAGAGACACACAGACACACAGACACACAGACACACAGACACACAGACACACAGACACACAGACACAGAGACACAGAGACACACAGACACAGAGACACAGAGACACACAGACACACAGACACAGAGACACAGAGACACACAGACACACAGACACAGAAAAGCATCTCTCTCTGTCTCTCTCTCTCTCTCTCTCTGTCTCTCTCTCTCTCTCTACACACAGAGACACACAGACACACAGACACAGAGACACAGAGACACAGAGACACAGAGACACAGAGACACAGAGACACAGAGACACACAGACACACAGACACACAGACACACAGACACACAGACACACAGACACACAGACACACAGACACACAGACACACAGACACACAGACACACAGACACACAGACACAGAGACACAGAGACACACAGACACAGAGACACACAGACACAGAAAAGCATCTCTCTCTGTCTCTCTCTCTCTCTCTCTCTCTCTGTCTCTCTGTCTCTCTCTTTGTCTCTCTCTCTCTCTCTTTCTCTCTGTCTCTGTCTCTCTCTGTCTCTCTCTGTCTCTCTCTATCTCTCTCTGTCTCTCTCTCTCTCTCTCTCTCTCTCACTCTCTCTCCCTCTCTCTCTCTCTCTCGTCGGAGTGCATGCTGGGAGTGAGTCGTCAAGCAGAGTGTTTGTGAGAGCGAATGGAATTTATTTTCACTCTATTGGGTTTTGGTATGTACATATATATATATATATATTGATTAGTTTAGTTGTTTTACGGATATATTGTTTAACTATCACTAAGCACGTATAGGGGTGGTGGGATCTTTGAGGTTGTTTTTTCGCGAGGGCACAACCAGCGGGTGGGGCTGGTTGCAATGGCCACTCGCGGAAATGTAGAGTTTGAAAAACTTAGTCGGAGGCATGGAGTAAAAATTCCTGCTGCGGCTGGGTGTTCAGTGGAAGAATGTAGCTTGGCTGTGGGTGCTATCATTGGGTATGATAGCATCAAATCAGCCTCAAGGATGAATAGCGCTGTAGTGATATTCTTAGATTCAATTGAAAAGGTGAATAAGATAGTTGAGAGGGGTGTTGTGTTGCGGGAGACACAGACGCCGGTATTTCCGCTTATGAATCCTGCGAAGAAAGTTATGCTTTCTAACGTGCCACCATTTGTTAGAGATGAAGTGTTAGAGCGAGAGTTATCTCGCCATGGTCAAATCGTATCTACAATAAAGAAGGTTCTTTTTGGATGCAAATCTCCGTTGTTGAAACATGTCGTGTCTCATAAAAACAAGTGCATATGATTTTAAAGAAGGAAGGAGATGAACTGAATTTAGCGTTTAGTTTTAAGATTGATGGATTTGATTATGTCTTCTATGCATCTACTGAATCAATGAAATGTTTTGGATGTGGAAGAGAGGGGCATTTGGTGCGTAATTGTCCCGAGAATGAACGCGCTGAGCCTGGTAGTAGCTTTAGTGCGGGTGCAACTAACGTACCACAGCGAAGGGATGAAAATACTACAGGTGTAGGGGAAGAGAGAAGGTGGGCAGATGTGGTTGGAAAAGTAGGAGAGGAAGGCATTGTGGATACGGGGGCAATTGTGGTAGATCAGAACAAAGAGGGAGGGGAAACAGTAGGTGAGATTGCGACTGCCGTCGCTGAGGTGGTGCTGGAAAATGAAATTGGAGGTCAAGAGGAGATTGAAATAACGGAAAAGGAAGTGGATGTTTTCAAAATACCGAGGAGTAAAAGGAAGAATGTAAGGGGTGGTGAAGGGTCTAATTCTAAGAGAAAGGTAGAGATGGATAAATCAGGTGAAGATGAACAGGTTGTAGAGATGGGGTTTTCTTCTGGGGAGGATAGCGAGAGTGAGTCATCTGACGCGTCACAACAATATAGTGAGATAGATGGGGTGGAAGGGAGGTATGGGATCGAGAAGATACGTCAATTTCTGAAGTTGACAAAAGGGAAGAAATATATGCAGGATTACAATGTAACTGATTTTTTCCCTGAACGTGAATTGTTTATTGAATCAGCAAAGTTTCTGATGTCAAAAATTACAGGGGGAGGTTTGAAAAGCCCTGAAATTGCTAGACTCAAGAAAGTGGTCACGAGAGTAATAAGTGATGCAAATTCTAAAGAAAATGAAAGAGTTAAGTTGCAGTTTTAACTCTGTAAAGAGATGTGGTGGCTGTATCTTCCTCTGTATTTTTTTCTTATCCATGAGCAGTTTTAAGATCTCTTCTTTAAACGTAAATGGGGCAAGAGATGTTAAAAAAAGAGCCATGGTGTATGAGTTAATGAGGGGAAAGGGAAGTGACATAATTTTTCTACAAGAAACGCATAGTAATTTGGAAAATGAAGTTATGTGGCAACAGGAGTGGGGGGGGGGACAGTGGTGTGTAGTCATAAAAACTCAAAAAGTGGGGGTGTGGTTATCTTGTTCTCAAAAGGGTTTTTGCCTTTGTCATATGAGGTTGAAGAGGTAGTTGAGGGGAGGTTATTAAAAGTTAGAGCAAGGTATGAAAACATCAATATGTGTCTGATAAATGTATATGCCCCAGTGGTGACAGTTGAGAGGGTATGTTTTTTAGAGACATTATCAAATACCATTGAGAAATGTAACAAAGAAGATTATTTGTTTATTGCTGGGGATTTTAACTGCACAGTTAGTGATTTAGATAGAAATCACCAAGAACCTCATATAGCCTCAAGGACGTTTTTAAAACGCCTTATTGTAACAAATGAACTGTGTGATATTTGGCGGAGTCAACATGGAAGAACAAGGCAGTACACCTGGGCGCATGTGAGAGAGAACATCATCTCTATGGCCAGGTTAGATAGGTTTTATGTTTTTGAGCATCAATCTCAGGTCTGTAAATCAAGTGTGATAACTCCAGTGGGATTTTCTGATCATTGTTTAATAACAGAGGTGGTGTTCATTAACGATGTAAAACCTAAAACGCATACTGGCATTTTAATATAACTTTATTGAGTGATGCTCACTTCAGGAATTGTTTCAGTTTTTTTTGGGAGAGGTGGAGGTCTCAAAAGGCCAGTTTTGTATCCCTTCAACAATGGTGGGATATAGGGAAAATCCAGATTCAACAATTTTGTAATCAATACACGAGGAATGTCACCAAGGATATCACCAGATCAATGAAAGCCCTAGAGATTGAAATAGTGGAACTCATGACGTTGGTTGAGACCACAGGAGATCGAGGCCATACTCAGGCCCTCAAGAGGAGAAAAGCTGCATTGGCAGATCTGCTGGGTATCAGAGCACAGGGGGCATTGGTGAGAAGTAAATTTCAGGGCATATCTGAAATGGATGCCTCATCCAAATTTTTCTTTGGTTTAGAGAAAAAGAATGGACAAAGAAAAATTATTCATTGTCTCAAATCAGCTGTTGGACAAGAGCTCACTAGCCCTAGTGAAATTAGAAAGAGGGCAGTAGAGTTCTATGCTGAGCTCTACAAGTGTGAGTACAAAGAGGACAAAACAGTGACACAGCAGTTCTTTGATGGGCTCCCAAAGGTGCCTGCAGAAGCTCAGGTTGAGCTTGAGCAACCATTGCTATTGCAGGATTTATACACTGCATTAAATGGCATGGAAAATGGAAGGGCACCAGGCATTGATAGGCTTCCCGTTGACTTTTTTAAGTCTTTTTGGGCTATGTTGGGAGAGGATTGGTTAGAAGTAGCTAATGATAGTTTAACCGGAGGGTTACTACCAATAAGCTGCAGAAGGGCTGTCCTCACCCTACTGCCTAAAAAGGGTGACCTGAGGGAGGTGAAGAACTGGAGGCCGGTGGCTTTATTGTGTACTGATTATAAAATATTGTCAAAGGCTTTGTCCAACAGGCTGAGGGAGGTGATGGGGCAAATCATACATACGGATCAGTCCTACTGTGTTCCTGGCAGGCAGATAGGGGATAACATTTCTCTGATTCGTGATTTTTTGGATGTCTCTAAGGCTATTGGGTTGGATGCTGGTCTAATTTCAATTGATCAGGAAAAGGCATTTGACCGAGTTGAACATCAATATTTATGGCACACGTTTGAGGCGTTTGGGTTCAGCTCTGGTTTTATTGCCATGATAAAGGTGATATATGGTGACATTGAAAGTGTATTGAAAGTTAACGGTGGTTTGAGTGCTCCTTTTAAAGTGTGTAGCGGTATTAGGCAGGGATGTTCTATGTCTGGGATGTTATATGCTATTGCTATAGAGCCACTACTAAATAGCATTAGAAGTCGCATTGCAGGGGTGTGCCTTTCAGAGGATATTCCTCCTATTCGTCTTTCAGCCTATGCTGATGATGTAGTTGTGCTAGTGAAAAATCAAGCGGAGGTGGATAGTTTGAGTCTAATGGTTGATCGTTTTAGGGGAATATCCTCTGCAAAGGTAAATTGGGAAAAGAGTTGTGCTTTACAGATTGGAGAATGGTCTGGAGGGATCATGGCTTTGCCAGGGGGGCTAGAATGGTGTAAGGGAGGTTTTAAGTATCTTGGAGTGTACCTAGGAGATGAGGGGACTATGGAAAAAAATTGGAGTGGGGTGGTTGAAATGGTGGAAGGGAGGATGAGGAGATGGCGTTGGTTACTATCTCGTATGTCATATAGGGGGCGCACTATTATAGTTAACAATGTGATTGCCTCTGCACTGTGGCATCGGTTGTCAGTTTTAGAACCACCATCTGGCCTTCTGGCTAAGATACAGGCAATTATTGTGGATTTCTTTTGGGATAAATATCACTGGGTTCCACAAAGTGTTTTGTATTTGTCAAAAGAGGAGGGGGGACAAGGTCTTGTACATCTTGCTAGTAGGGCTGCTGCTTTTCGGTTTCAGTTTATTCAAAGGTTGCTTTATGGACCGGAAAATGTGGTGTGGAGAGGGGTGACAGGTCTTATATTACAGCGGGTTGGAGGATTAGGTTTAAAGAAGGCTTTATTTCTGGTTGATAGTAGCCAGATTTCTAGGGAAGGAGTACCTCCGTTTTACAGAGGCCTTCTCAGAGTGTGGAGCGTAATGAAGGTGTCCAGAAGAACTTCAGCGGAGTCAGTGCATTGGCTGTTGGAGGAACCTCTGGTGTATGGGGCAAGACTGGATTGTACAACTGCAGCTGTTCCACATTTCTCCAAGATTCTGGTGAAGGGGAAAATCATCACCTTAAGACAGTTAATGGCCATGGCTGGGCCCGCCTTAATGGATGGAAGACGGGTGGCAGAACATTTGGGGATGAGGTCGGAAAGGATTGTCGGACAAATGCTGGGGAGCTGTAGGAAGGCTCTGTCAGCGGAAGAATGGGGTATGCTTAGTAGCCACAAGAAGAAGGTGCAAGATGAAGACGTCTCATTTCCAAAACTAGGGATTACACCAAATATCCCAGAGTCAGAAAGAAAGGCGGTATTGCTGGATTTGAGAGGGTTGGAGGAGGTGGGTTTGGATGAGGTGAATGGGAAGAAATTGTATAGGGGGTGTGTCAAGGTGTTGAATAAAGATAAATTGAAAAATAGAAAAGATACTCCATGGAGGGTAAAATTGGGCATTGATGACAAGGTAAAGCCAGCATGGAGAGCACTGTACAAACCACCGTTACAAAAGGGTACTGGTGATATGCAATGGAGGGTTTTACATGGCATCATTGCAGTTAATGCTTTTGTATCTGTTATTAACTCAGATGTTAGAGATGGATGTCCTTTTTGTAATATAAGAGAAACCATTTTTCACTGTTTTATGGAGTGTGAGAGGATAAAACCTCTATTGGAAATGCTGGAATCTTTGTTTAAAGCAGTAGGGGGTTTTTCAATAACACTGTTTTTATTTTGGGGTTTCAATATAGTAAACAACAGAAAAGAAAATGTCAAATGTTAAATTTTATTTTGGGACAAGCTAAGATGTCAATTTTTCTGAGTAGGAAACATAAGATAGAAACGGGATATGGGCAGGATGTAAGATGTGTTTTTAAAGGTTTAGTGAAAGCAAGAATAAAAGTAGATTTTGAGTTATTTTCAGCTGTAAAAGATCTCCTATTATTTGAGGAGAAGTGGGCTTACGAAGGAGCGCTTTGTTTTGTAGAGGAGGGGAAATTATTTTTTGCTGCTGAAATAAGTTGAATGTATATGTTATGTATTTATTTTTGTTTAGGAATTACATTTGTTGTTTCATTTCTGAAAAGGCAGTGTGTCATTATTTATGTTAACACTTGAGTAAAAAATAAAGGTTTTATAAAAACTCAAACTCTCTCTCTGTCTCTCTCTCTCTGTCTCTCTCTCTCTCTCTCTCTCTGTCTCTCTCTCTCTTTTTCTCTCTGTCTCTCTCTCTCTCTCTCTCTCTCTTTTCACATGCTTGACGCACCTTTCAACCTTACAGCAATCAGTACTCAGCCATGCAGTAGTTAACCGTGGCAGGCAGGGGGTATAGTATAAGCATGTCACAGCCATAGCTCGCAACACCCTGGGGTTACATGCAGTATATGTGTGTGTCATGCTTTTGAAATATGTGTTAATTTGTCAACAAGTGTTCTGCAGCACCCAGTGTCAACAGGCGTCCTCAGGCATTTTCTCAGTCATTCACACCAACTCCTTCAGGGTCGCCTGTGTGACAGGTTTATCCTGGCTACTACCAGATCTGTAGTGCATTTTTATTGTAGAGTACTGCCAGTGTAAGTTAGAGTGACTTAAACTACTTCAATAGAGGGACTTAAACGACCACTTTAGAGCAGCCTTTCTTAAAGTATGTTAATGGTGGGTCGCGACGTGTCAGAGTAAATGTGTAATTATTTCATTAATTACCGGAATTGATTTGGCCAAGTGCATCTGCGCTCTCTGTGCAGTGCACTCTCTGTTCAGTGCACTCTCTGTTCAGTGCACTCTCTGTGCAGTGCGCTCTCTGTGCAGTGCGCTCTCTGTTCAGTGTGCTCTCTGTTCAGTGCGCTCTCTGTGCAGTGCCTCTCTGTGCAGTGCGCTCTCTGTTCAGTGCGCTCTCTGTGCAGTGCGCTCTCTGTGCAGTGCGCTCTCTGTGCAATGCGCTCTCTGTGCAATGCGCTCTCTGTGCAGTGCGCTCTCTGTGCAATGCGCTCTCTGTGCAATGCGCTCTCTGTGCAGTGCGCTCTCTGTGCAGTGCGCTCTCTGTGCAGTGCGCTCTCTGTTCAGTGCGCTCTCTGTTCAGTGCGCTCTCTGTTCAGTGCGCTCTCTGTGCAGTGCGCTCTCTGTGCAGTGCGCTCTCTGTGCAGTGCGCTCTCTGTGCAGTGCGCTCTCTGTGCAGTGCGCTCTCTGTGCAGTGCGCTCTCTGTGCAGTGCGCTCTCTGTGCAGTGCGCTCTCTGCTTAGCAACGGTGCGAGTGGGAGAGGGAGATGCCTGTGTGCTTTGCGGTTTACCAGATCTTTTTTCTGAATAAATGAATAAAACAACACGTCCTAACCAACCATCCACAGCATGGTGGTAAGTTCTTTCAGAACAAGGCAGAATGTTTCAGGAAACGGTGCATCGACAGTGAAAAAGTAAGTCAGCTAGCAAGGCATTGTTGTCATTTTATAACAGGTGATGATAAGCAGAAATAAGGGTGTACTAACTCTTACAGTAGCTAGCTACTAGAGTGCAACCCTAGTAACAGTACAGATGATGAAAATTTATCAGGCCTACTGTACATCTTACTGTAGAAATGATCAGGCCTACTGTACATCTTACTGTAGAAATGATCAGGCCTACTGTACATCTTACTGTAGAAATGATCAGGCCTACTGTACATCTTACTGTAGAAATGATCAGGCCTACTGTGCATCTTACTGTAGAAATGATCAAGCCTACTGTACATCTTACTGTAGAAATGATCAGGCCTACTGTACATCTTACTGTAGAAATGATCAGGCCTACTGTACATCTTACTGTAGAAATGATCAGGCCTACTGTACATCTTACTGTAGAAATGATCAGGCCTACTGTACATCTTACTGTAGAAATGATCAGGCCTACTGTACATCTTACTGTAGAAATGATCAGGCCTACTGTACATCTTACTGTAGAAAGGATCAGGCCTACAGTACATCTTACTGTAGAAATGATCAGGCCTACTGTACATCTTACTGTAAAAATGATTGTTGAAAGAAAGTCTAGGTTGGAACTGTTGCTGTTAAAATACATATAATACATGTTATTCTTAACTGGAATAAACTGATTGAAGCAAGATGCTGTTTGAGGGAAACACACTCACACAGTTCTGATTTGCTCATCAACAGCAGGAAGTGGTCTCCTGCCTGACTGAGAAAGCAGTAGATGTTCTGATCCAGTTTGGCACCACATACCTATGTGAGTCAGGGTTCAAGTACAGAAACAGTTTCAAGGCTGAGTATGACCTCAGTGTTGCACTGTCAGAAACTGAGTCTGGAATAGACATGCTTGTTGAAAACTTCAACCAGCCAAACACCTCTCATTAGGAGTGTGTGTGTGTGTGTGTGTGTGTGTGTGTGTGTGTGTGTGTGTGTGTGTTCTGGTCTACATCTGTGTGATGTGAACAATCAGTTTATTCCAGTTCAGAATAAAAACATATTTATTGTATTTTAACAGCACCAGTTCCAACCAGTTTCCAACCAGAAATGTAAGAGTGTTTTTAATGGGGGAAAATAAACATTAATATATATTTATATGGATGTTTAATTTAATTTGTTTGTTTTTGTCTATATTGCATTTGTTTTAGGCATAAGGGCAATGAAATGTACTGATATATATGTATAGTTGCATATTTTCCTAAGTGTGGGTCCCAGGAAAACACAGAATTTCTCAGGCTGAAAAAGCTTAAGAGTGACTTAAATGACTTCTTTAAAGTGACTTAAATTACTTTAATAGAGGGATTTAATGACTTCAATATAGGGATTTAATGACTTCTGTAGTGACTTAAATGACTTATTTTAGTGACTTAAATGACTTCTGTAGTGACTTAAAAGGACTTCAATAGAGGGACTTAAATGACTTGACCTCGTGTGAAGTGGTTACTTAACACTCATTAATGTAGGAGATGGAAATAATCACAAATAAATAATACAATTACATGCACATCTTGCACAGTTAAGAGATTGGTAATCTGAAGGTTTAGTATAAGACATAAGATAGGAAAACATGCTAATTACCATATCTGGCAAGATTTTCTTAAAGCCTTGACTGTGACAGTTTAGCAGCTGTGAACCACATAAAGATACATGACATGTAGAATTAAGATGAGATGATATTTGTTCACGTGCTTCAGATCTAACGTAGTGGGAGAATACTCTGTTTGATCTTATACATTCTTTTTCTGATGATTATTGTATTTTCAGTTTTTCTGAAGGGAACAATCCCCAGACCAACCGTGCTTTTTTTACTCTTGAGCCCTTTTGTCGTTAATGACATGTGAGTAGGAGATGCTCAATGAATTAACTGGGAAATGTCTCTTCTTTGCTGGTGCTTCTTTGTCTCCAGACCGGAGCAAATTAATTGCAGTCTGCATCAGAAGTCGGAAGATAAAACACAATGTTTCAGCATTACATCTGATACTTATCTTATAGCTAAACCCGTGAAAAGTATATTGGATGTGATTTTAAATTTTTATATCATATTAATGTAAAAATGTTGACAGTCCCCAAACTATGTCCAGAATGTAGGTCCCTATATCCAGTATTCTGAATGTTTGCTTCTCCTGGGGTTACGGATTCACATTAAAATATCAGAATGAAGTCTGTGTGAGAGAGAATACGTCATGAGAAGCTACCAGTCAGCACTGACAGGATTAGGTAGGGGGTTTGTCTCCTTTAGGAAATCCCCCCCCAGATTGACAAGCAGAGAAATGGAGGCTCAGAACGGATTAGATGTCAAGGTCTCCATACGAGCACAGCACAGAGCGAGGGTTTCACCTGAGCCGGTTTCTTTCTCTCACCAAATTGGGCTTGGCACTTGTTCAGTCTAATTACCATCCATTGGCTGAAACTCTGGTGTTTGTCTCTGTGGCGCCTGGGAATTTGATCAGCTTCATTGCCTCTTCCAGCACACCCACATGTCGCTCGGGCTCCATTATGCAAAGTGACGCCCGACGCAGAGCATTGTTTCAGGGCGGCGACAGAAGCGATAGCGGACCTGGCTCTTTCATTATATGGACACATGCTAAACTCGCTCTGATTTAATTAGCACACACAACCCCATGCCGGAATGTTCTGCAGTCCCTGATAGTGAAGGGATGGATGTCGGACGGCTACTTCTCAGGAGCAGAGATATTGAGTGTGTTACTGAATGTGTGAAGATGTTTTCGAGGGTATCTGTTCTGTGGGTGGTCCCAAATGGAAGCCCAGGACAACCCAATAATCTATTCTTGCCCCATTCCTTATGTGAGCCTCATGAAAATCACTAATGCACATAATTATCACAAGACGCTCGTTTAGGTTGAATAATTGTCACATATAACTTGTTTATTACTTCTGAATGAGCTTCATCTAGCCTTGTTGACGAAAAGTGGAAAGTAGAAACTCTATTGTGTTGTCATCATCTGATCATTTGCACTGAGTGACGCTGAGTAATATCCTTTTTGTGCTTCGTCATTGTTCCATTTTGCCGAGCTCATGACATTCATAGTTTCTCCCAAATGGATTTGTTTATTGTTTAATAAGCGCTCACACTGGCACTTTTTCCTGTGAGCAGGCGGAATAACATAGTTATGTTTGGAAGGAACTAATGTACGATCTGATTGAACAAGACAGCTAAAAATGGAAAAGCTTTTGAAAAACAAACCTGCATGAAAGCAATCACCACCTCCTCCATGCCGCTGTACATGAGGAAGGGCTTGTTGAAGAGCTACGAGAAATGTGATTGGCTGCATGGGTAACAAAACATTACCACCAAAACAATATTCTGAATTTAAACATGTGTTGGCTAAGTTTGTGTTTTAATGTATTCTGTGTGACTGTTATTAACTTCTAAACACATCTTCAATTGAAGTCGAGCATCCAGGTTAACAGCTGGGCAATTCCACGGTCACAGAGACTCTGAGAATCAGATTTTTCACTTTTAAATGCATGTCAAACAGGTATGTTTAACTTTGCAATCATTGGTCTTTGTTGGTGGGATCTGGGATTGCCCTGATTCCCATCTTGTACAGTCAATTTGTAACACAGACAATATGAGTCAAGTTCATCAACACAATCCCAGGGTTCCATAAAGGACATCTGGCAGAATCTCTGTGTAGTCTGCCGTTTTGTGACACACCTCTGTCGCTTCTCACCTTTCACAGTTCTGTTTCTCTGGAGCAGCGCATTGCTGTCTCGCCACACAGACAAGCTTCTGTTGTGTTTGGTTGTTCACGCCAGAGATATGTATACAGAGAGAGGAAGACCTCTCTCCTCAGACACACCATCTCCAGGGAGGCCAGCTTGAAGAGCCAGTTATACTCCTCAGGTGGGTGGATGGGAACAACCGGCTGTGTTTCATCTCAACTTGTGCTAGCTAATGCATTCTGACTGCCTCGGGGTACAAGTCTGAGATGCATTACATTGATACACTACTAACCTGTAGACATTTTCACTCTTCAGATGTCTGTTGGGAATCCATTAGAGGGCAAATGCTCTTTTTGTCTGGCATCCACTAACGTCAGGGACTCCACTGGTGACTGGAGCTGGACACTGGTGTGAATAGAATTTCCTAACCGTCTGGACATGCAGCAGGTGCACAGAGCCTCGGCTTTTTGAGTGAAAGGTGTTTTGATCGCACCTCCTCCTCCCCAAGCTGTTACCGTATACGGCTCCCGTACCCAAGAGATCGCCATAGAGACCCCATCGCTTCTCTTACCGTCCCCGTCGATCCTCCCCTCCTAATGCACATGTTACCTGGTGGGTGTGTTACAGGCGGAGATGTAATGAGCTCACTCGGGGGAACCAATGAGTGAGTTTGAAAGGCGGGAGGCTGCTTAATAATTCATGGCGATGCTTGCATATTAGATTCTGAACAATTGAAATGGCAGACGTGTGTGGAGCCGTGCTGTAGGTAGGTTAAGTGACCTTGTGGGTTTGGAGAGGGTGAACGGCTTCCTGCTTGCAGTGTGGAAGGGGTCGTGTTCCTCTAGGGCTGCGGTGATATGATAGTGGGTGATGTATAGTGGCTATTACCTTTTCTGGCATCCGCGTGTGGATCTTGCCACTGAAACCCGGCAGCATTTGATCAAAGGTGGGTAGAATTTATGAAGTCGTGTGCGCAAGGTCGTCAAGGGTTCCTCCACTAGGCTGTGGCGTGCTGATGACAAGCCCAATCAAGGATGTGATTATTAAATACAGACACTAACAACCTTGGAGCGTGTGCATGTCCTCCTTTTGTATCTCCTGAGCCACATGCTTGAACCCAACTGAACTCACAGCCTTAGATCACTTCCATGATGGTGTTTGTTTGGGTTGTCTTGAATCACAGGTTCCAGAGGAAACACTCTGATTGCTGATGACCTGTCCTTCCCACCATCCTGCTGACCAGATGCAGCAGGAAACCGACCACAGAGCCCAAGTCACCAGGAAATCAAATAAAGTACTAACTGCAGTATTTGTTTGTCTTTGATGTGCCTGTGACGAATGCAGAATATGAGCTGAGCGGAAAAGGCTGATTTTAGCTGTGAATAAAAACACCTGTATTGGGAACATGGTGAAGTTATATGTCACTGAAGTGTGAGGCGGAGAGCTGACAAGCAGGTGGGATGAGGTTATTAACCCCTATTGTCCATACACCAGGTGGGATGAGGTTATTAACCCCTATTGTCCATACACTAGGGGGGATGAGGTTATTAACCCCTATTGTCCATACACTAGGGGGGATGAGGTTATTAACCCCTGTTGTCCATACACCAGATGGGATGAGGTTAGCCCTATGGTTCATACACCAGATGGGATGAGGTTAGCCCTATGGTTCATACACCAGGTGGGATGAGGTTAGCCCTATGGTTCATACACCAGATGGGATGAGGTTAGCCTTATAGTTCATACACCAGATGGGATGAGGTTAACCCTATAGTTCATACACCAGATGGGATGAGGTTAGCTCTATAGTTCATACACCAGATGGGATGAGGTTAGCCCTATAGTTCATACACCAGATGGGATGAGGTTAGCCCTGTAGTGCATACACTGGATGGGATGAGGTTAGCCCTATAGTGCATACACTGGATGGGATGAGGTTAGCCCTATAGTTCATACACCAGATGGGATGAGGTTAGCCCTATAGTGCATACACTGGATGGGATGAGGTTAACCCTATAGTTCATACACCAGATGGGATGAGGTTAGCCCTATAGTTCATACACCAAATGGGATGAGGTTAGCCCTATGGTTCATACACCAGATGGGTTGAGTTTAGCCCTGTAGTTCATATACAGAACCAGATGGACTGCTCTCCTACACACTTTGTGTTTCTTATTAAAACAATGGCCACTAAGTGTGTATATGTGTTTACACACTAAGTGTTGATATGCCTCTTCTGCATATAAAACAGTTTCTTATAGTTCATTTGAACCTGCCAGCCACTTCGTTAAGATCCAGATCTGTCGAACCCTGAATAATCAGCCTCTCTGCCGTAGTTGCAATTGTATTATCTGCGAATATATATATATTTTTTAAACTGCATACATTTTTCATGATCTCCTGAGCAATAGTTCAATCTGAGGTCTTCTGAGGGACAAGGGAGGTCAGGCCATGTGTGAGTGAGGAGATGCTAACCTCGATCAACAGTCAGAGTCCCTATCGTATGCATCAGGGCTCCTTTGTTTGAATGTCGGCGTGAGCTTGAGGCATGCTTGAAAATCAAACAGGCAGGCTTGCAAGTGCCCTGGGAGGACGCGAACGCAGCCATGACAGCAGATACAATACCAGGAGATGGAAAGCGGCATAGGTCAAGTCATTTCAAACATGTCAGTGCTAACCTTCTGCCTCTCACATTTTGGTTCCCACCACATCGCGGGGGGGGGGCAGGGACCTGTCTCACGCCTGGTTGTGTCCCCTCCCATGAGTCACCGTAACACGCATCCGAGGTGATTTAAAATGCATGGGGACGTCAGCCGCCGCTTGTTTGGTCAGCTGTTTGGTCAGCTGTTTGGTCAGCTGTTTGGCCAGCTGTTTGGTCAGCTGTTTGGTCAGCTGTTTGGTCAGCTGTTTGGCCAGCTGTATGGCCAGCTGTTTGGTCAGCTGTTTGGTCAGCTGTATGGCCAGCTGTTTGGTCAGCTGTTTGGTCAGCTGTTTGGTCAGCTGTATGGCCAGCTGTTTGGTCAGCTGTTTGGTCAGCTGTTTGGTCAGCGTAATGGCCAGCTGTTTGGTCAGCTGTTTGGTCAGCTGTTTGGCCAGCTGTTTGGTCAGCGTAATGGCCAGCTCTTTGGTCAGCTGTTTGGTCAGCTGTATGGCCAGCTGTTTGGTCAGCTGTTTGGTCAGCTGTTTGGTCAGCTGTTTGGTCAGCTGTTTGGCCAGCTGTATGGCCAGCTGTTTGGTCAGCTGTTTGGTCAGCTGTTTGGTCAGCTGTATGGCCAGCTGTTTGGTCAGCTGTTTGGTCAGCTGTTTGGTCAGCTGTATGGCCAGCTGTTTGGTCAGCTGTTTGGTCAGCTGTTTGGTCAGCTGTTTGGTCAGCGTAATGGCCAGCTGTTTGGTCAGCTGTTTGGCCAGCTGTTTGGTCAGTGTAATGGCCAGCTCTTTGGTCAGCTGTTTGGTCAGCTGTATGGCCAGCTGTTTGGTCAGCTGTTTGGCCAACTGTTTGGTCAGCTGTTTGGCCAGCTTTTTGGCCAGATGTTTGGTCATCTGTTTGGCCAGCTGTTTGGCCAGCTGTTTGGCCAGCTGTTGGTCAGCTGTTTGGTCAGCTGTTTGGCCAGCTGTATGGTCAGCTGTTTGGTCAGCTGTTTTGCTAGCTGTTTGGCCAGCTGTTTGGTCAGCTGTTTGATCAGCCTGTGGCAGGTGCCTTCCTTTACCAGAGGACAAATGTCCCTAAGGCCAGATCAACAAAGACAGATACACTTCAGACTTAAGTGTCTGACCGTGACGAGAGGCATGCAGTCATTTGTATCATGGCGAGTGGTGACCAAAGAGGATGGATTGCATGCGAAGACTTGATAATAGAGTTAGTGTTTTTCCACTGCAGTGGGCACAGGGTCACCCACGCAAATGATGAGGCATTTCACAGGGTTAAGTTCAACTCACCTGGAAAATGGCTTAACTGAGGAATGTGGAGAATATCATCTCCTCTTAGTCGAATGGAGAGATTTCCCTTTTGCTTCGGTCTCTCGTTGAACACAATACATTTTTAATGGGACTTATTTATATGAAGATGAAGGACTTGCCATGTTTATACCTTTGAATGAATTCCTGCTGTGAATCAAGTTCTCTTAGATTGTGCCTCATTATAAAACGGCTTCGCCACACTGTAATTCAGGGGCCACACGCTAAAGTGTATTGGGGCCCGTCTTGCTGGAACCCGGCTTCGCTTATCAGATTTCACATACTGCTGGCAGTGTCAGACTGACCTGTGCTTGAACCGCTCAAAAAATCAATAGGCGTAAATCCCTACTACCCGCTGCCGTCTCCTCCGTTCAACCTGATTCTCTCCACATTTAACTACATTCATTATCCTGAGGTATTCCTCACTCTGACACGACTTCATATAATTCCTCTCTTTTTTTTCCGGGGCGACTGCTCGAAACACTCAGCATTAATTCTGCTCTCGTAGCTCCCTCAGTTTGGAGACTCAGTAGAAGCCAGTAGCCTGAGTGCTGGGGATTTGGAAGGATTCCTAATTTGCTCTAAAGATGTGTCCCTTCTCTATGCAGTTCATTAGAGAGAGAGTGGAGATGCTATCAAGGTTAAGCATGCCTTCGCCACTAACCAGGTCTTGTTTCAATCATTAATTTCCTTCACTTTCATAAGAAAATACATAATACGAGCTTGTTCCTCCCAAAGCTATAGAATTAGTGAGATAGTCTATCAGCAGCGTGCATGCAAGGCTTATGTTTGTTCTTGTGTGTGTCTGTGTGTTCGTGTTCAATGTTCGTTCTGTGAGTCGTGTAGCCCAGCAGCTCAAGGACTTGTCTTATGACTTACAGGGCTCTCCACTGATTTAAGGGTACTCTAGGACACACTAAGGGCCCCTTGCATTTCACTGACTGAAAGAGGTGTTCTCTGAAACATGTAGCATCCAGCCTGGGAGAGACGGTCAGCACTGTCTGCTACTACACTGACTGAAAGAGATGTTCTCTGAAACATGTAGCGTCCAGTCTGGGAGAGACGGTCAGCACTGTCTGCTACTACACTGACTGAAAGAGATGTTCTCTGAAACATGTAGCGTCCAGCCTGGGAGAGACGGTCAGCACTGTCTGCTACTACACTGACTGAAAGAGATGTTCTCTGAAACATGTAGCGTCCAGACTGGGAGAGACGGTCAGCACGTTCTGCTACTACACTGACTGAAAGAGATGTTCTCTGAAACATGTAGTGTCCAGCCTGGGAGAGACGGTCAGCACTGTCTGCTACTACACTGACTGAAAGAGATGTTCTCTGAAACATGTAGCGTCCAGTCTGGGAGAGACGGTCAGCACTGTCTGCTACTACACTGACTGAAAGAGATGTTCTCTGAAACATGTAGCGTCCAGACTGGGAGAGACGGTCAGCACTGTCTGCTACTACACTGACTGAAAGAGATGTTCTCTGAAACATGTAGTGTCCAGCCTGGGAGAGACGGTCAGCACTGTCTGCTACTACACTGACTGAAAGAGATGTTCTCTGAAACATGTAGCGTCCAGTCTGGGAGAGACGGTCAGCACTGTCTGCTACTACACTGACTGAAAGAGATGTTCTCTGAAACATGTAGCGTCCAGTCTGGGAGAGACGGTCAGCACTGTCTGCTACTACACTGACTGAAAGAGATGTTCTCTGAAACATGTAGCGTCCAGACTGGGAGAGACGGTCAGCACTGTCTGCTACTACATGACGTGAAAAATGGCAACGGACGTGAGTGTAACTTGGAGATAGCAAGGCGTGCGCCTGCTCGTGCCTGTCAGCGTGTGTGTGTGACGGTTGTATTTTGCTGTCAGGTTGGTGACAGGTGGCGTGTGTTTGCAGCATAGAGGTGAAGCCCCTTCGGCAAGGCAGGGGAACGTGAGATATCCCCCATCCCACCTGTTCACCCTTGTGGCGAGGAGCTTGACTGGCGAGTGTTCCTCTGAGCCCACAGGACAAAACAGCCCTCTGAGTCTTTTTGTTGGGATGAATGCTTTTGTCACATTATTTTAGATGTATTTCTTGTGAGAGAGTCCAAGCAGTTTTGACAGGAATATTGCTCCCTCAGTGGCCATGATGCCTGAAACACTTGATATGAGGAGACAAAGTGAGACAAGTTCTCCATTTTGTTTCTCCCAACTGAGCCACCGCCACCAGCCTCCCCTGTGCCTGCTGCCTTTAGCTGGATTGTAAAACGTTACCTCATTGTGAAGTGTCCTGTGTGATCATATCACAGATTCCCTGGCAATACCTGCATTGTAAAAAAGAGACAATAATTAGCCTAGATTGGTTAGTACTAGCCATAAGAGTGTGTGTAGGAGAGATTCTGTATATTGTTGCCTTGTCTCTGAACCTATCTATGTGTCTGTTTCACATGTATGATTTGTGTTTCTGCAGTAGACGTTCAGTCGTTGAGCTACCTTGATGCAGAGCAGTTGCTTCCGGAGAAAACAAATACACACGCACACACGCGCACACGCACGCACGCAGGGGTCGACGGCAAAGCTAATCTGTTTAAACTGGCTGCAGTGGCCGGATGCCTGTCATGCAGTGCTTCCTATGAATGATTCAGGAAGCCCTAATTGCCGCCACACTAATTTCTTATGAATGATTCACAAACTG
Source organism: Oncorhynchus mykiss (assembly GCF_057628025.1). Lineage (NCBI taxonomy): Eukaryota > Metazoa > Chordata > Actinopteri > Salmoniformes > Salmonidae > Oncorhynchus > Oncorhynchus mykiss. Next base: position 4,546,807 of record NC_143042.1, on the reverse strand, counting down.
ATTCACCCAGGCAAAGATCCCTCCTCACCAGAGACTGATGGGAGTACATCATCCTCTCTCATAACCTCCCCCCTCCTCCTCCTCTTCCTCCTCCTCCCTCTCTCTTCCTCCTCCTCCTTCTACCATTCTCCTCCACCACATCCTTCATCTATTCTGCTCTAACTATGTGATGAGTAATGGCCAAACCATGCACTAACTGGTCCATCTTTGATCAGATATGTGACATGTAATATCCCCAACACTGCAGCATGGTGATTGAGCAGTACTGTTGCGGTCCGGTTGTCGGGTGATTTGATGCAGATATAAAATGCTGCGTTACTATTTGGTCCCCAGATATCAACACATGATACATCTGACACAATTCAGGGGCAGCCACTGAGATTTGAAGTGTGATTTATACTCACATGTTGGGCTGGGTGATACGGCCAAACGCTCATAACCTGATAACGATACATATCACGATATAGCACATTTTCTGTCAATTCAATGAATAAATTGTTTATATAAAATAACCACATGTAAAGGCCTATTTCTTATTACATTTTGGTACTTACTCATATTAGAACCTTTGTGCAAATGTTCAATTAAGCATGTAACAAAATATAATATTAATGTATAAAATCTAAAATCGTCGTGATTCTTTGCCATATGCTGTGCCGCGGACAAAAGCCTCTTGCAACGTCTGAGTCGGGGTTCGTTTTGAGCACCCGACTGTACTTTTTGGGGTCTCATCCGTAGACTCTCTCCTTACTGTTTCACATGATTCTTGTGTAGGTGGTAAAAGAGGTTAGTGGTGTTTGAGCCTGTTGTTGGGACTGGCCTGTTTCACATGATTCTTGCGTAGGTGGTAAGAGAGGTTAGTGGTGTTTGAGCCTGTTGTTGGGACTGGCCTGTTTCACATGATTCTTGCGTAGGTGGTAAAAGAGGTTAGTGGTGTTTGAGCCTGTTGTCAGAACTCTGACCTGCGACACGTCTTGTAGAGGATGGTTTTCTGGTCCGTGTCAGACTTGTCATACCCAAACCACGTCCATCTGACAGAAGTATCCCTTCTTTTAGGTACGAGCTCCTTGTCTCCGTGCTCTGGGCCACGTTCACTCTCCTCCATGTTTGTTTGTGTTGCAAATTTCCCTCAACATAGCGTCATTCAATTGACAAAAAATATTGCCGTAAAGAGTGTGATTTGCAACACAACAAAATAAACGATAGAGCATAATATGAAACGATAGACGTTTTTCTATCGTCACACGATATATATCGTCATATCGCCCAGCCTTACCCACATGCACAGTTTCCGCTCAGAAAAGGGTGGACTACCGTTGACACCCTGTAAAGGAGAACGGGTCTGCAGCACTGTCTAAATAGCATTAGTGTGAGACCAAACCGCTTCAATGTCCAGTGGTGATATCTGTCTGACTCCTGAAAGTTCAACACACACATTAACACACATAGAAGCACACACTACACCTATTGCAGAGACCCATGAATAAAGACACAGAAACACAGACAACACACACAGTGGTGGAAAAAGTACCTAATTGTCATACTTGAGTTAAAGTAAAAGATACCTTAATAGAAAATGACTCAAGTAAAAGTGAAAGTCACCCAGTAAAATACTACTTGACTTAATCCAAATACGTATAAACGTATTTGGTTTTAAATATACTTAAGTATCAAAAGTAAAAGTATAAATGATTTAATTCCTTGTATTAAGCAATCCTGACGGCACTATTGTTTTTTAAATTTGTATTTACGGAAAGTCAGGAAACACTCAAACTCTCAGACATCATTAATCAACGAAGATTGTGTTTAGTGAGTCCACCAGATCAGAGGCAGTAGGGATGACCAGGGATGTTCTCTGTTTAGTGAGTCCACCAGATCAGAGGCAGTAGGGATGATCAAGGATGTTCTCTGTTTAGTGAGTCCTCTCTTGATAAGTGCGTGAATTGGACAATATTCCTGTCTTGCTAAGCATTAAAAATGTAAAAATGACTTTTGGGAGTCAGGGAAAATGTATGGAATAAAAAGTACATTGTTTTCTTTAAGAATGTAGTGAAGTATAAATAAAGGTTGTCAAAAATATAAATAGTAAAGTACAGACACCCCAAAAAAACTACTTAAGTAGTACTTTAAAGTACTTTACACCACTACACACACACACACACACACACACACACACACACACACACACACACACACACACAGTCATATCATTTTGATGGGGGCCACTCTGTGATGGGTTCATATTTGATCCCTTTTGCCAATTACAGAGCTTCAGTAGGTATTTTCATCCAGCTAGGGGTTGTACAAACTACCTCTGCTTTAGGTATGACCGTCTGGGGACAAGGGTAATAAATAAGCTCACGTGGTGTTTGATAAAACCATATGAAAATATTATCTTCCCCTTAATAGCTCTGGAGAAAGGAGAGAGGGATAAATCAGCAGGGGAGGTCAGGGGCCTGGTCCAGAGTTTCCTGCCATGCAGCACTAGCTAGCCCAAGGTTCTTGCCTTTTTCCCTCGGAACAGCCGTGTAAAACGATCAGTCGTTCCTCATTTTCCAACTTGGCAGAAAGGGGGGCTCAGATAATGGAGCTCTCTCGGTGACCAATTGAACCCAAGAACCGTGTGTTTCATGTGTTTCGTAGGTAAACTATACAGTAAGTTCCATCCAGAGTGAGTTAGTTCCCTGGTTCCGCTGATATCATTTGATCACTTGTCTTCGGGGGATGTCACATCAGCTTTCAGTATAGAGTTCAGACATGGAACTCTTTGAAGCCCTCTGCTTCAAAGACTATTCATGGGTCTCTGCATAAAGAACCAGTGAGGTTTTTTATGTCCTCAGGACCAGTGAGGTTCTTTATGTCCTCATGACCAGTGAGGTTCTTTATGTCCTCAGGACCAGTGAGGTTCTTTATGTCCTCAGGACCAGTGAGGTTCTTTATGTCCTCAGGACCAGTGAGGTTCTTTATGTCCTCAGGACCAGTGAGGTTCTTTATGTCCTCGGTACCAGTGAGGTTCTTTATTTCCTCTGTACCAGTGAGGTTCTTTATGTCCTCAGGACCAGTGAGGTTCTTTATGTCCTCAGGACCAGTGAGGTTCTTTATGCCCTCAGTACCAGTGAGGTTCTTTATGCCCTCAGTACCAGTGAGGTTCTTTATGTCCTCAGGACCAGTGAGGTTCTTTATGCCCTCAGTACCAGTGAGGTTCTTTATGCCCTCAGTACCAGTGAGGTTCTTTATGTCCTCAGTACCAGTGAGGTTCTTTATGCCCTCAGGACCAGTGAGGGGGTAGAGCATAATTGAATGTGGCACATGGTTCTACATTACCAGAAAGCCTTTCCTGTTGGATCTCAATCCTCACTGTATTGAATCCATGTGGTCTATCTGTCAGCAACCCTGGTTGTTTCCTCCCTCCTCCACAGATGGAGCTCTCAATGCACGCATAACCTATTCCTGACGCCTCAGAAAAGACCACAATCATGATTTCAGCTCTAATATTTACTAACATCCATTAAAATGAGCGCAACCCCGGAACCTTTCATATCCAGACCCAATATGTTCTAATATAAATAATATTTGCTAGCGGCGTCTTTCCAGCCCGTGTTTATTAAGTGTGGGTTTCCCTCTGCATTATATCCCCATTACCTGGCAGGGGGTGACGCTGTGTGTGAATGTGCAAGCCAAGGTAAATCGCTAGTCGCTGGGTCTGGATAGCGCCTCGCTAAATACGAAATCCAGCACTTCCTCTCATTGGCGCCCAGTTTCCAATCTCCTTGGCTAGGCTCCATCTTATTTATAAAACTCCACACTCCTCCCCCAGATCCCTCGCTCCTCCACTCCTCTCCTCTCTTTCATCAGCTGTTTTTTGGAAAGGAGAAGGCTCACCTCCACCCATGGCAGCAGGTTTACACAACGCTCTCCTGTGAGTTCCGTGTTTGAACTCTGTTCACCCCAAAAAGAGTTTAGTTTGTGGAGTCGTGAATAGTCTTCATCCTGGAGTGATGTCATGCAGATCTGGGATCTGTTTCTGTTGCCGTAATTGGTTTGATAGTATTGGTTTGCATCATAATCGTATTTGGCTTAGTGCACTACCAACAACATAACAGCAATGCAATGAGTCTTGTTGCAGTGTTATTACAATGGAACAGGAACCCTCAGGGTATTAAAGGGATTCTTTCTATCTTGTGAATTAAAGGGATTTGTGTGTGGCGAGGCGCTCCTTGGCCAAGATGCATCCCTCAGACCCCAGATTGCATCGTGCTCCACCAGCTGATGCACCAGGCGTCACGCGGGGCGGCAGTCTGTCTCTTCCCCGCAGCAGCACACTTTCCAGGGAAATGGAAGCAGGGGATCGGAGCGCGAGTAAAAGAGTGGGAACACCATGGTAACAGGAGTAGAAATAGAGATGATGTTGGGTGGAGCCGGAGATGGATGCAAAGCCACACACAACACTCCTCTTTAAACAGACAGACAGCAGAACATGGAGGCTCAGAATAAGGGCTATGTAAAAGAAACAGGAAGGGAGGCATCTTTTCGGTGCTGCAGTAACGTGATACCTCGACCGGCGTGAGAATGAAGGAATCCGGGTCTGAGGGACGTGCCTCAGACATGGGCCTTTTGCAGACCGCCAGGGCCTCCCAGACAAACCCAGAACAAGCCTCTCCCTAAATAATCACTGGCCTGCAAAACCAGAGAAAATAGCTTAATTGGAGAGCTATTTCCATCGCATGGGCCCCGGCTATAAATTACATGTACCGTGTTTGATCTCTTCCCCAACCAGGCGGCGTACTCTACTGTATGTTCATCAAATTACACTTTTCTCAATTTCGTTGAGTGCTTCATTTTGGAGCAAACGCCTCATAAGCTGACAACTTAAGTGCAGTTATGTCTTACCCTGGTACGACTGGAATAACAAGAAAACCCAAAAGCATGGCCAAACGGTGGGGAAACAGCGAACACGTCAAATTATAGAGTTAATACAATAGCTTGCTTGTTGAGAATGGAGATTACAAACCCAGCAAGGAGTCTTCGGTGTAGACCACAGTGTAAATTTACCCCTGTGTTATTCTCCCAAACAACCAGGCCTGTCGATGACATGGGGTGAAATATGGCCCCCTTTCAGACGGTCCATAGAGGCCTCTGAGGGGGTGTTATTTTGTCTCGGCAGCGTCTTTCTAATATGTCCTTAATGGTGGCGGAGGACCAACAGTGCTGCTGCAGCCTTCCAAACAGAACTCTGTTCCCTATATAGTGCACTACTTTTGACTAGTTCCCATAGTGTACTATATAGGGAGTAGGGAGCCATTTGGGATGGAGGCCAGCTCTCAGCAGAATGGGAAAGCACTTCATTACATCCTCGTGAAGAGGGCACGACAAAACCTTCTCCCTCTCAGGAGACTGAAGACATTTGGCATGGGTCTCCAGATCCTCTCTGGATCTGGCCATGGGTTGTAAGTTACCAAGTAGGCTAAAATAAAAATGTATAATAAAAAGTAACACAATAAGAATAACAAGGCTATCTACAGGGGGCACTGGTACCTAGTCAGTGTGGAGGCTATCTACAGGGGGCACTGGTACCTAGTCAGTGTGGAGGCTATCTACAGGGGGCACTGGTACCGAGTCAGTGTGGAGGCTATCTACAGGGGGCACTGGTACCGAGTCAGTGTGGAGGCTATCTACAGGGGGCACTGGTACCGAGTCAGTGTGGAGGCTATCTACAGGGGGCACTGGTACCGAGTCAGTGTGGAGGCTATATACAGGGGGCACTGGTACCGAGTCAGTGTGGAGGCTATATACAGGGGGCACTGGTACCTAGTCAGTGTGCAGAGGTACAGGCTAGTTGAGGTAATCTGTACATGGAGGTGGAGGCGAAGTGACTATGCATAGGTAACAAACAAACAGCGAGTAGCAGCAGTGTACAAAAGGGGGGGGGGGGGGGTCTTCTTGAACTGCACTGGTTAGGGGCTTGTAAGTAAGCATTTCACAGTAAAGTCTACACTTCTTGTATTCGGTGGATGTAGCAAAAAAAGTTTGATTTGATTTTGATGATGTACTTCTCTCCTGCTCTTGGTTAAAACTCTAGAGGAAAATCTATAGCTGGTAGACTGGGTGACACTGAGTTGTACAGGTATCTGGTTGTGACAAGATACCCTGTAGTTAGTGGTGGTGCAGGGCTCAGGTTGGGACTAGATACCCTGTAGTTAGTGGTGGTGCAGGGCTCAGGTTGGGACTAGATACCCTGTAGTTAGTGGTGGTGCAGGGCTCAGGTTGGGACTAGATACCCTGTAGTTAGTGGTGATGCAGGGCTCAGGTTGGGACTAGATACCCTGTAGTTAGTGGTGGTGCAGGGCTCAGGTTGGGACTAGATACCCTGTAGTTAGTGGTGGTGCAGGGCTCAGGTTGGGACTAGATACCCTGTAGTTAGTGGTGGTACAATTGTTTGGTGCAGGGCTCAGGTTGTTCCAGAGAGTCAATCAGGGAAAGGAGGGAAAGGAAATTGGTGGATTTCTGGGTTAGGATAACCCCCTGACCTCTGACCTCGCACAATGGTAAAAACCCACTTGTGAAGACAAAAGTCTCCCTTTCAGAGTACATAAGTGTTTGCTGACCCACGATTTCTTTAGAACGTATCTGCCATGCGTGCACCTATTAAAACTCTTATTAGCAACATGAGTCCCTCTCTGACAGTTGAATTATGGCGGCTGACCCCGAGGTTAACGATACAAAAGGCTACACTTTTAACCCCATCTTCTCTTATTACTAAGCAACCCACTGATTCCTCTTCCTCTCTGCTAGTCGGGATGTTTAGTACTGACTGATCTATGAGCATCGGGTCTCTGGGGGGTAACTGATGGTGTCAGTTCCGCCCCTCCCCTGTGATCACCAGCTAGTCCCCAGGGGCAGCCACATGTTGGGAGGCCAGGCATTAGTCTTTCTGCGTGGGTAATAACAGCGTTCTAATGGGGGGTTACGCGCTAATGGGGAAACAAACATGGCAGTTGCCCTCACCCAGGTTTCTGAGCTAGGACAGATTTGAGGCTTGGGGACTACAGCCCTTTCCAATGGAGAAGCAATTTAGTCTACCCCCTTACTATATTGTTACATTGCCATTACTTACACGATCGTTGAAGATGTAAATGATCTGCATTGGGGTAGAGGCCATGGGTTGATTTGGAATTGAGAAGTTAAATAAAGGTGAAATATATATGTATATATATATTTTTTTAAAGTGCTGCATGTCTCAATGGGGTTTTGTAGAATGGCTAATGCTATTGAACGTTAGCCTGTGCAGGGTAGAATGGCTAATGCTATTGAACGTTAGCCTGTGCGGGGTAGAATGGCTAATGCTATTGAACGTTAGCCTGTGCAGGGTAGAGTGGCTAATGCTATTGAACGTTAGCCTGTGCAGGGTAGAATGGCTAATGCTATTGAACGTTAGCCTGTGCAGGGTAGAATGGCTAATGCTATTGAACGTTAGCCTGTGCAGGGTAGAGTGGCTAATGCTATTGAACGTCAGCCTGTGCAGGGTAGAATGGCTAATGCTATTGAACGTTAGCCTGTGCAGGGTAGAATGGCTAATGCTATTGAACGTTAGCCTGTGCAGGGTAGAATGGCTAATGCTATTGAACGTTAGCCTGTGCAGGGTAGAATGGCTGATGCTATTGAACGTTAGCCTGTGCAGGGTAGAATGGCTGATGCTATTGAACATTAGCCTGTGCAGGGTAGAATGGCTAATGCTATTGAACGTTAGCCTGTGCAGGGTAGAGCGGCTAATGCTATTGAACGTTAGCCTGTGCGGGGTAGAATGGCTAATGCTATTGAACGTTAGCCTGTGCAGGGTAGAGTGGCTAATGCTATTGAACGTCAGCCTGTGCAGGGTAGAATGGCTAATGCTATTGAACGTTAGCCTGTGCAGGGTAGAATGGCTAATGCTATTGAACGTTATCCTTTGCAGGGTAGAATGGCTAATGCTATTGAACGTCAGCCTGTGCAGGGTAGAATGGCTAATGCTATTGAACGTTAGCCTGTGCGGGGTAGAATGGCTAATGCTATTGAGCATTAGCCTGTGCAGGCAGAGTACTATTTTCTCTGTTAAATTCTGACAGTAGTGTTCTGTGGTGTTTGGTAGTTGATTCTGCATGGGTGCCACAGCACAGCCGAACTTGCAGTGGCCTGCAGCAGTCCATGTATAGACTGTAACTAGGGTGTGTAGTATCCAGGCCACGTCCTCATCCTGTTTACCATGAAGAACTGCTGAAGAGGCAGCTGACCTTTTCTCTGGCACTGTCTGCCCGCCTTTCTCTTCATCTCTCCTCGTTCCCTCTCTCCCACCGTTCTCCATCTCTCCTCTGTGGCATCCCCGGATCTCTGGACAGCTTTGACAAACGGTGTCGCTGCAAACTGTGCCGGCTGAAGCGCAGCTATCTGCATGGCCCCGCCGTGCACCGCGGGAAGCAAGATTGATTCAGCCCTCACACAAAATGGGTCAGTCGATCAGAAAGTAAATAACTTGCAAAACTTGGAGGGCACGCAAAGCCTGCCGATATATCCTCCCTGCCTCCCAATAGCCTCTGTTTCTGCCAGACACAGCTCTGAATGCATACACACGTACACACACACACACACACACACACACACACACACACACACACACACACACACACAATAAGTGGCCAGTTTGCCTGTTTCCCCTCTTTAAGCAGATAGATGATGCTAACATCTACACTGCCTCAGACTCAGGCCTGTCAGGAGAGAGCACCGCTTCACCCTGAAAACACTTATCCCTTTAAGACCTCATATCTACAGCGTGTGATCACCTCCTAGGTTAGATGCATCAGGACTGTCTAAGTCTCAGGGGGCTAGCCATGCTCCTCCAGTCTGCCTCCCCTCAGTCATTTCACAGACTGAACAGTGCCATCTGGTGGCGTGTAATGCTATCACACCTGTGGTCATGGATGGTAAGCCCCCCCCCACACACACACACGGATGATGCCAATTTCCTTAACCTTCCTGTCATCTCAACAGGCAGCATATCTGTCACATTACACACACACACACACACACACACACACACACACACACACACACACACACACACACACACACACACACACACACACACACACACACACACACACACACACACACACACACACACACACACACACAGTTGCCAGATTCACCAGAAATGCTTTGACCTCAGTGGTACCAACCGCTAATGAAAGCACCTAATGGCCAAATACTGCAGAGATTAGTCAAGCTCCGCCACTGGCAACCCTGCTCACTTCCACCTGATTATGCCAGGGTCAATTGTGCATGCTCTTTAGGAAGCAGAGGCTCGAGTTCAGAGGCCGCGGGACCCGCAGTGGCTTCTCTGTCAAAATGCTCTGGGTTTAAGTTTCTCCTAGGTACAGGTCTAGGAACAGCTCCCACCACCCCGATCCTAACCATTCATGGGGGGAATGGAAAACTGACACAAGATAAGCATCTAGGGGCAACTTCACCCCACACCCCACAGTGGTAATTGTAGTGGAAATGTTCTGGGCTCCTGGGTATCCTCTGTTACTTTATGATCTGTCCTAAATGGCACCATATTCCTTACATAGTGCACAACTTTTGACCCAAAGTAGTGCACTATGTAGGGAATAGGGTGCCATCAATCTATCTGTAATCCCACTGCAGGTTTAAACTGATTGCAAGTTAATTGGAGACAGTGTGGTGAGTTGAGAGGATGTTTGATTGAGAGACAGTCAGACAGACAGACAGACAGAAGCAAGACAGAGACAGAGACACAGAAACCAAGACGGAGATGGAGAGACAGCAACAGAGACAGAGAGAAGAGTGACAGAGATGGAGAGACATTAAGACAGAGATGGAGAGATTGCGTCTGAGAGACAGAGACAGAGAGACGGATAAGGAGAGAGACGGATACAGAGAGAGACAGAGATGGAGAGATTGCGACTGAGAGACAGAGAGAGAGACGGATATGGAGAGAGACAGAGATACAGAGAGCCAGAGATGGAGAGATTGCGACTGAGAGACAGAGACAGGGAGACGGATATGGAGAGAGACAGAGATGCAGAGAGACAGAGATGGAGAGACTGCGACTGAGAGACAGAGACAGAGAGACGGATATGGAGAGAGACAGAGATACAGAGAGCCAGAGATGGAGAGACTGCGACTGAGAGACAGAGACAGGGAGACGGATATGGAGAGAGACAGAGATGCAGAGAGACAGAGATGGAGAGATTGCGACTGAGAGACAGAGACAGAGAGAAGAACATGGAGAGAGACAGAGATTGAGACACAGACAGAGATGGAGAGATTGCGACTGAGAGACAGCGACAGAGAGACGGATATGGAGAGAGACAGAGATGCGGAGAGACAGAGAGACAGAGGCAGGGGGGGGAGCAGGGAGGGTGGTAGAGTCAGTGCACGGCAGTGAATCCATACTGGGAAGTTCATTATCAGACACTGCAGCCCCCAAATAAACAGCCATTGATTTCAGATGATTCAGAGAGGGCCAGCGCTCCAGGATAGCCTCTATTTCCTCACTGTCTGCTTGCAGCATCAACCTCACATTCTGTTTGAACTGTATTATGTGTGATTGTCCTTGATGAAATGAAATGAAATGGCTCAATAGCATTTCCCTGTAGTCAATGGAAAGATCTAGATGTCAACTTTACACATATCTATCCTTTTATAAGTCCCGTAACTGTACCCCGTGTGGTTGACTGGCATCCCCCCTGATACGTTGCACATAGCAGAGCCCCGAAGGTCACATATCAGAGCCCCGAAGGTCACATATCAGAGCCCCGAAGGTCACATATCAGAGCCCCGAAGGTCACATATCAGAGCCCCGAAGGTCACATATCAGAGCCCCGAAGGTCACATATCAGAGCCTCGAAGGTCACATATCAGAGCCCTGAAGGTCACATATCAGAGCCCCGAAGGTCACATATCAGAGCCCCGAAGGTCACATATCAGAGCCCTGAAGGTCACATATCAGAGCCCCGAAGGTCACATATCAGAGCCCCGAAGGTCACATATCAGAGCCCAGAAGGTCACATATCAGAGCCCCGAAGGTCACATATCAGAGCCCCGAAGGTCACATATCAGAGCCCTGAAGATCAACAGTTCAATCCCCCCGACACCTTAACTACTTTCTCTACTCTTGCCCTGTATCTCTCTGTAACTATGAATAAATGGTCTGTTTAAATAAAGGCTCTGTGACATGAGACATGTCATAATTTCAGGGCAGTATGGGGTTAGACAGCTTTGCTCTGCTGAGTTCTTGCGCCAGGCCTCAGTGGTTTGTTTTGGGTGGCTTTCAGACGAGGTCTGGGCGGGGCGCTGTCATTGGGCGGGGGAGTTGATCACTCTTGCACCTCGTTAAGAGTTGGCTCGCGGGCCAAACCGACCCGTCTGGCTGGCTCCCGGATGAGATTCAATTTCACTCTGTGTCATAGGAACTCCTTCTCCCTCCACCGCAATGCAATGCATGCTGGGTAATGTTTAGCTGTGCCAGAGCCCAAATAATGTACTACTGAGGTAGGACTCATCTCCTGTTATTCTACCACTTCCCCCTCTACTTTGCTTTTTCATGCTTTGATTGTCATGCTACAATCCTGTCTTTCATTCAACGGGTTCGCCCTGCCAGGGCTTTGGGTTTTGGAGGCACCTGTGGGTTAAATCACAATGAACATTGTTTGTGTGTGGTGTGTAGCATTACCACAGCTGCTGCAGAGAGAACTGGGTACTGAGTATTGGGGTTCCCCTTCATTTGAGGTGCAGTCAGTGGAGCTAATCGTTGTCCTCTCTGGTTCTCTCCCTGGTCTTTTCCCCTGTCCTTTGGCTGTGTTCCTCAGGTCAGTGTCAGAGGGGCCACCTCTGAGCCTCTGGGAAACCTGAGCAACTGCTTCAACCCAAAGCATATTTGTACTGGTACGCACACAGGCACACACACATACGCTCACACACACACACTCCAAATGTCTGTCTCTCTCTGTCACTCTTCCTCCTCCTCTTCTATTCCACACTCATGTTCTCTCACTTTCTAACTATGTCAATCTCTCTCTCTTTCTTTCTCTCTCTCTCTCTCTCTCTCTCTCACACACACACACACACACACACACACACACACACACACACACACACACACACACACACACACACACACACATTATACACATGCACACTAAGGATGGGGGTTTGAAATAATGTTACTATACGAAAGTATCATTCATTTTTGCTGGATATCCGGATATTCAAAATAAATGTTTTTTTTCACTAACCTGTGCCCTGCTGGTCAGGGGAGAGAGGCTGGTGCTCTATTTCAGCTGTGAAGGGGTGGTGTGTGGGATGTGAGCGGGCAGAAGGAGAGAGAGACACAGTAATGTTAGCCAAGGCAACTCGGCTACAGCCAGGACTAACTAACTTGAAGCAGCCACGGTGTTATTTATCATCCCATATAACAGTGACTGTCTTGACTGGGGTAACCCAGCTAAGCTAGCCAGCTATAGTTACTGTAGCTAGGCTAATTGAGGCCACAAGCTGCTGTTTCTCCCCAAGCCCACTCAGATAAAACAATAGGTTGGTTGCTCATTGTAATTTTTTTCCATCTTACATTGCTTTAGTGAACTCTCACTCCACTTGCTACAGATTGAGACTCTTTGCCACTTTGATTGGCCAACATAAACAACAAGCCACACACATGAACCGGTCAGCTTCCTTCCTGTGAAAATATTCACCTACCTTGGTATTTTTCCTATTTTGTTGCCTTACAACCTGGAATTACAATATATTTCTGGGGAGGTTGCATTTGATTTACACAACATGCCTACCACTTTGAAGTTGCAAAATATTTCTTATTGTGAAACAAACAAGAAAAAAGACCAAAAAAACTGAATACTTGAGCTTGCATGACTATTCACCCCACCCCCAAAGTCAATGCTTTGTAGAGCCACCTTTTGCATCAATTACAGCTGCAAGTCTCTTTGGGTATGTCTCTATAAGCTTGGAACATCTAGCCACTGGGATTTTTGCCCATTCTTCAAGTCAAAACTGCTCCAGCAATTTCAAGTTGGATGCGTTCTGTTGGTGTACAGCAATCTTTAATAAATCTCAATTGGATTGAGGTCTGGGTTTTGACTAGGCCATTCCAAGACATTTAAATGTTTCCCCTTATTAAACCACATAAGTGTTGCTTTAGCAGTATGCTTAGGGTCATTGTCCTGCTAGAAGGTGAACCTCCGTCCCAGTCTCAAATCTCTGGAAGACTGAAACAGGTTTCCCTCGAGAATTTCCCTATATTTAGCACCATCCATCATTCCTTCAATTCTGACCAGTTTCCCAGTCCCTGTCGATGGAAAACATCCCCACAGCATGATGCTGCCACCACCATGCTTCACTGTGGGGATGGTATTCTCAGGGTTATGAGAGGTGTTGGGTTTGCGCCAGACATAGCGTTTTCCTTGATGGCCAAAAAGCTCAATTTTAGTCTCTGACCAGAGTACCTTCTTCCATATGTTTGTGGAGTCTCCTGCATGCCTTTCGGCAAACACCAAAGTGTTGCTTATTTATTTCTTGAAGCAATGGCTTTTTTTCTGTCCACTCTTCCGTAAAGCCCAGCTCTGTGGAGTGTACGGCTTAAAGTGGTCCTATGGACAGACACTCCAATCTCAGCTGTGGAGCTTTGCAGCTCCTTCAGGGTTATCTTTGGTCTCTTTATTGCTTCTCTGATTAATTCCCTCCTTGCCTGGTCTGTGAGTTTTGGTGGGCGGCCCTCTCTTGGCAGGTTTGTTGTGGTGCCATATTCTTTCAATTTTTTAATAATGTGTTTAATGGTGCACCGTGGGATGTTCAAAGTTTCTGATATTTTTTTTAACCCAACCCTGTTGTGTACTTCTCCACAACTTTGTCCCTGACCTTTTGGAGATATCCTTGGTCTTCATGGTGCTGCTTGCTTGGTGGTTCCCTTTGCTTAGTGGTGTTGCAGACACTGGGGCCTTTCAGAACACTGAGATCATATGACAGATCATGTGACACTTACATTTCACACAGATGGATTATTTATTTAACTAATTATGTGACCTCTGAAGGTAATTGGATCATATTCAAGGGATTCATAGCAAAGGGGGTGACATCCATATGTCACATACATATGCACACACCACTTTTCAATTTTTTTTAATAAAAAAAAAAAGTTTTTTTTTCATTTCACTTGACCAATTTGGACTATTTTGTGTATGTCCGTCACATTAAATCCAAATCCAAATCTATTTCAATTACAGATTGTAATGTAAACACCAAGGGGGATGAATACTTTTGCAAGGCACTGTATTTTTATTAGGTGCATGTCATAAGAAGTTTGTTGTTTTATACAATTAATCATTTGAAATGTCATCGTTGTATGTAACATTGTCACATGCATGTTTTAATTACATTTAGAATAATCCTTTTCAGTGTTGAAGTAGGACAATATTTGTTCCAGCTAAATTTCTTACACAAGTATTCGAATACTAACATCAGTTCGGATATAGTATATACATACAGTCGTGACCAAAAGTTTTGAGAATGACACAAATATACATTTTCACAAAGTCTGCTGCCTCAGTTTGTATGATGGCAATTTGCATATACTCCAGAATGTTGTGAAGAGTGATCAGATTAATTGCAATTAATTGAAAAGTCCCTCTTTGCCATGCAAATGACCTGAATCCCCCAAAAACATGTCCACTGCATTTCAGCCCTGCCACAAAAGGACCAGCTGACATCATGTCAGTGATTCTCTTGTTAACACAGGTGTGAGTGTTGACGAAGACAAGGCTGGAGATCACTCTGTCATGCTGATTGAGTTTGAATAACAGACTGGAAGCTTCCAAAGGAGGGTGGTGCTTGGAATCATTGTTCTTCCTCTGTCAACCATGGTTACCTGCAAGGAAACACGTGCCGTTGTAACGGCAGATTTCCTCTTCTTCGTCTGAAGAGGAGTAAGGATTGGACCAAGATGCGGCGTGGTAAGTGTTCATGACGATTTGAATAAGAAAAGCACTGAACACTATGAAATACAAAACAATAAATGATAACGTGAAATAAACCAAACCGAAACAGTACCATGTGGTGAAAAACACTCACACGGAAACAAACACCCACACCCCAACAGTGAAACTCAGGCTACCTAAGTATGGTTCTCAATCAGAGGCAGGTGTCGTTAGTTGTCTCTGATTGAGAATCATACTTAGGTAGCCTGAGTTTCACACTAACGACACCTGCTCTGATTGAGAACCATACTAGGCCGAAACAGAAACCAAACATAGAAAAACAAACATAGACTGCCCACCCCAACTCACGCCCTGACCATACTAAATAAAGACAAAACAAAGGAAATAAAGGTCAGAACGTGACAGCCATCATCATTGCTTTGCACATAAAGGGCTTCACAGGCAAGGAAATTGCTGCCAGTAAGATTGCACCTAAATCAACCATTTATCGGATCATCAAGAACATCAAGGAGAGCGGTTCAATTGTTGTGAAGAAGGCTTCAGGGAGCCCAAGAAAGTCCAGCAAGCGCCAGGACCGTCTCCTTAAGTGGATTCAGCTGCGGGATTGGGGCACCACCAGTACAGAGCTTGCTCAGGAATGACAGCAGGCAGGTGTGAGTGCATCTGCACGCACAGTGAGGCAAAGACTTTTGGAGGATGGTCTGGTGTCAAGAAGGGCAGCAAAGAAGCCACTTCACTCCAGGAAAAACATCAGGGACAGACTGATATTCTGCAAAAGGTACAGGGATTGGACTGCTGAGGACTGGGGTAAAGTC
Organism: Oncorhynchus mykiss; assembly: GCF_057628025.1. Lineage (NCBI taxonomy): Eukaryota > Metazoa > Chordata > Actinopteri > Salmoniformes > Salmonidae > Oncorhynchus > Oncorhynchus mykiss. Next base: position 4,530,993 of record NC_143042.1, on the reverse strand, counting down.
ATTTTCTCTGATGAATCCCCTTTCCGATTGTTTGGGGTATCCGGACAAAAGCTTGTCCGGAGAAAACAAGGTGAGCGCTACCATCAGTCCTGTGCCATGCCAACAGTAAAGCATCCTGAGACCATTCATGTGTGGGGTTTCTTCTCACCCAAGGGAGTGGGCTCACTCACAATTTTGCCTATGAACACAGCCATGAATACAGAATGGTACCAACACATTCTCTGAGATGAACTTCTCCCAACCATTCAGGAACAGTTTGGTGACAAACAATGCCTTTTCCAGTATGATGGAGCACCTTGCCATAAGGCAAAAGTGATAACTAAGTGGCTCGGGAATAAAACATTGATATTTTGGGCTGCCATCAGTCAGAATGTGGCCCAGAAGTTAATTGACAGCATGCCATGGCAGATTGCAGAGGTCTTGAAAAAGAAGGGTCAACCCTGTAAATATTGACTTTTTTGCATCAACTTCATGTAATTGTCAATAAAAGCCTTTGACACTTATGAAATGCTTGTATTTATACTTCAGTATTCCATAGTAACATCTGACAAAAATATCTAAAGACACTGAAGCAGCAAACTTTGTGGAAATTAATATTTTGGTCATTCTCAAAACTTTTGGCCACGACTGTACACTACATGACAAAACATATGTGGCCACCTGCTCGTCGAACATCTCGTTCCAAAATTCTGAGCACTAATATGGAGTTGGTCCCCCCTTTGCTGTTATAACAGCCTCCACTATTCTGGGAAGGCTTTCCACTAGAGCGAGGTTGGGCACTGATGTTGGGTGATTTGGCCTGGCTCAGTCAGCTTTCCAATTCATCCCAAAGATGTTTGATGGGGTTGAGGTCAGGGCTCATTGCAGCCAGTCAAGTTCTTCCACACCGATCTCGTTAAACCATTTCTGCATGGACCTCGCTTTGTGCAGGGGAGAATTGTCATGCTGAAACAGGAAAGTCCCTTCCCCAAACTGTTGCCACAAAGTTGGAAGCACAGAATTGTCTAGAATGTTATTGCATGCTGTAGTGTTAAGATTTCCCTTCACTGGAAATAAGGAGCCTGAACTATGAAAAACAGACCATTAATCCTCTGCTAAAAAACTTTACAGTTGGCACTATGTTTTCTTGTGTGGCCTACTGTGCCGCGGCTGAGCCGTTGTTGCTCCTAGACGTTGTTTCCTATTCACAATAACAGCACTTACAGTTGACCTGTGCAGTTATAGCAGGACAGAAATTTGACGAACTGACTTGTTGAAAAGGTAGCATCCTATGACGGTACCACGTTGAAAATCACTGAGCTCTTCAGTATGGGCCATTCCACTGCCGATGTTTGTCTATGGAGATTGCATGACTGTGTGCTCGATTTTATACACCTGTCAGCAACGGGTGTGGCTGAAATAACTGAATCCACTAATTTAAAGAGGTGTCCACATACTTTAGTATATATAGTGTATATATAGTCAGACCACCACTCTGCTATGCATTCACTCATATACTCGCAGACTTGTTTGTTAAAATACAGCATTGCCTTACCTTGGTTGACCAGTATGATTAGCCTCATTTAGTTGTGTTTTTCCGAAAGGGCCATGAATGATATAGTCAGCACTAAGGCCCCTTTCTGACCGCAGTGTGTCAGGGTGTGTCATGTGATCTCTGGTCAAAAGTAGTGTTCTATATAGGCCAGGGAATGGGGTACTGTTTGGGACACCGTCAGTCCAGGCAGCAGCAGTCTCCTACAGTCACGAGACTCCTTAATGTTAACTATTAGGGGCCAGGTCATGTGGAGGTCTGGAAAATGGCCCCTCTCCTCTGTCCTACTGGGCTGTAGGATTACAGTCATGCCATGGTGAGTCAGACCAAAGTCAAATCCTGCTCCAACAGCTACTGAAACATCTAAGAGACACGACCCACCGGATCGGAACCCCCTGTCGGAAAAATCTCACCGCCACTCTCCCCAATGTGGTAAGCAGCCGTTTCTCTGAGCAAATCTCCCTCCCAGACAGGTACTCCTGAAAAAAAAGAAAAACAGGTCCCATTCATTCATATTTTTTTATCAGCTGCTCTTCTGGGGAAACAGAGCTGGGTTTGCATCAGCACATTGACGAGGCCAAACCTCCCTGTGGATATTGTCCAGTGGAGTTACAGTACATCCATTTAGAGGTGCTGTCTGGGCTATGTCTTCCTCCACTTATTTTTCCATTCCTTTTCGTTTTTTGTTTTTTACCTGAGTGGTTTCGCTCCACGGGAACACATGTACAACCCCGGGGGTATTTCCTGTTTGCACACGTCTGTTGTTGGAATGCATCAGCAGAGCCCATAAGGCTGTATGGTCCCCTTTTCTCTCTTTATCTCCTCATTCCTCATCGCTGCTCATCGCTGCTCACAGCCCTGTCAGTCCCCCTCTATCCTTACCGACGCTCATCATACCCATACCTGCCTATTAATGAACTCATCCCCTCTCAATGCACGCAAGGTGGCTGAATGAATGACTCTTTGTTCATTCCCTATCTCTGTAACCCTTTGCTGTAGTCAATGACCAAAAGTCCTCTTTGGCCTCATGGATGGAATGTTATTCATATAAATTCATAATGAATAAAAATGAGAAAAAATCTGGTGTTTCTATGTCAAACAATTTTGTTATATTTCAGTCTTCTGTGATGTACACTACCGTTCAAAAGTTTGGGGCCACTAAGAAATGTAATTTACAATATTAACAATGTCTACTCTGTAATTACGATCAATTTGATGTTATTTTAATGGACAACAAAATGAGCTTTTCTTTCAAAAACAAGGACATTTCTAAGTAACTCCAACCTTTTGAACGGTAGTGTATATAAAGTGTAATATTTGGTTGCAAACTCAAAATGTAATACATATCAACTCTATATCTGACATGGTGCAGGTGTTTTATTTTTTTAAGCCTATAACCATGTGTGTGAGCTGTATACTTTTGATTTGTTTAAGTCTACCATAAAACACTCTGTGTGACCCTGATTTAGCCCATTGCCCTCTGTTGTGCACTCTCTCTTCCCTGACTCTGACTTCCTCACAGTAGAGTGATCCGAAAAGGGGACCAGGAGGTCACCTCACAAATCATCCACTCTTTTTTTTGTTGGCTGGGAGACGCCTTATCCAGCAGCTTTGTGTGCCGAGCCTCATGCCTGCGGTTCGAGGAGATACTGTCTGGTTGCAGTTCACCCATCAATTATGCCGTTTGTAAATCTCATCAGCGCTAAAGTATGCCAGACATGGACACTATCAATCACTGTGTCCTGGAATAGAGGACCTGGACGCGTTTCCCTTTTTTTGTGGGGAGATGGTTTGTTATTAAGTTCTAGACCTGAGGAAGGCCAAGGCTGAGTCCTAAATTACACCCTATTCCCTATATAGTGCACTACCCCATGGGGCCTGATCAAAGGTAGTGCACTATTTAGGGGAAATGGTACCATTTGGGAAATGGTGCCCCCCCCAAACCTGTCATTGTCGCAGTAGACACGTGGAATTAAGTCCGCTCAACCATACCATTAGTTGCGGATGCTACGGCCTGCCGTCTACGGTAGCTTGTAAACACTTTTATTGGCAGCCAAGTGACTAATAAAGATGCCGGTGTTGTGTGTGATTTGTTTGTGTTTTTTTTTACCAGAGTGGTGATTCATCTAAGTTTGCCTGAGGTGGCTTCTGTCATAAATTATAAAGTTACAGTTTGACTTTTGTGAGTTGTACTGGAGGGTGTGCATGTGCTTGCACGCGTGTGTGTGCGTGTGTGTGTGGGTGTGTTTGTGTGTGTGTGTAGACAAGAGAGCCCAATGTTCCCTTGTCTACTGAGTCTTATCAGGTTAACATTGGATGACACTCTGCTTTGCTAAACCCTGATGTGAAGTGATGAGATAACACAACCGTCAATAAACCTCTCCAGGTGGAATTTACGAGCTCCATCGGAATAGTAAACAAATGCCATGGAAATGATGAGGCCCGGCCTATCAAACGCTTATTTGTGTTGATTAAATCAAATGAGTAATTCGTTTAGCATTCTCCGCTGTAGTAGTTAATTAATTTAATCTGAATAAATTAACGGGGGTGGAGAAAACCTTGTGTATTAACTTTGATGGGCTGATCTAAGATCAGATCTAGCGAGCTGTGCCATAATAAAGTGTAAGAAAGATAAACCCCTACCTTGTTAACACTCCAGGATGAAAGCACATCTCATTCATTTCTACTACGGGTCAACGCCTTTCCATCACCCCGGCAGTCCTACAATCTAAGCTAGATGCCCTCAATCTCACACAAATCATCAAGGAACCCACCAGGTACAACCCTAACTCTGTAAACAAGGGCACCCTCATAGACGTCATCCTGACCAACTGGCCCTCCAAATACACCTCCGCTGTCTTCAACCAGGATCTCAGCGATCACTGCCTCATTGCCTGTATCCGGAGCCGCAGTCAAACGACCACCCCTCATCACTGTCAAACGCTCCCTAAAACACTTCTGTGAGCAGGCCTTCCTAATCGACCTGGCCCAGGTATCCTGGAAGGACATTGACCTCATCCCGTCAGTTGAGGATGCCTGGTCATTCTTTAAAAGTAACTTCCTCACCATTTTAGATAAGCATGCTCCGTTCAAAAAATGCAGAACTAAGAACAGATACAGCCCTTGGTTCACCCCAGACCTGACTGCCCTCGACCAGCACAAAAACATCCTGTGGCGGACTGCAATAGCATCGAATAGCCCCCGTGATATGCAACTGTTCAGGGAAGTCCGGAACCAATACACGCAGTCAGTCAGGAAAGCTAAGGCCAGCTTCTTCAGGCAGAAGTTTGCATCCTGTAGCTCCAACTCCAAAAAGTTCTGGGACACTGTGAAGTCAATGGAGAACAAGAGCACCTCCTCCCAGCTGCCCACTGCACTGAGGCTAGGTAACACGGTCACCACCGATAAATCCATGATTATCGAAAACTTCAATGAGCATTTCTCAACGGCTGGCCATGCCTTCCGCCTGGCTACTTCAACCTCGGCCTACAGCCCCGCCCCCCCCCGCTGCTCCTCGCCCAAGCCTCTCCAGGTTCTCCTTTACCCAAATCCAGATAGCAGATGTTCTGAAAGAGCTGCAAAACCTGGACCCGTACAAATCAGCTGGGCTTGACAATCTGGACCCTCTATTTCTGAAACTATCCGCCACCATTGTCGCAACCCCTATTACCAGCCTGTTCAACCTCTCTTTCATATCGTCTGAGATCCCCAAGGATTGGAAAGCTGCCGCAGTTATCCCCCTCTTCAAAGGGGGAGACACCCTGGACCCAAACTGTTACAGACCTATATCCATCCTGCCCTGCCTATCTAAGGTCTTCGAAAGCCAAGTCAACAAACAGGTCACTGACCATCTTGAATCCCACTGTACCTTCTCCGCTGTGCAATCTGGTTTCCGAGCCGGTCACGGGTGCACCTCAGCCACACTCAAGGTACTAAACGATATCATAACCGCCATTGATAAAAGACAGTACTGTGCAGCCGTCTTCATCGACCTTGCCAAGGCTTTCGACTCTGTCAATCACCATATTCTTATCGGCAGACTCAGTAGCCTCGGTTTTTCGGATGACTGCCTTGCCTGGTTCACCAATTACTTTGCAGACAGAGTTCAGTGTGTCAAATCGGAGGGCATGCTGTCCGGTCCTCTGGCAGTCTCTATGGGGGTGCCACAGGGTTCAATTCTCGGGCCGACTCTTTTCTCTGTATACATCAATGATGTTGCTCTTGCTGCGGGCGATTCCCTGATCCACCTCTACGCAGACGACACCATTTTATATACTTTCGGCCCGTCATTGGACACTGTGCTATCTAACCTCCAAACAAGCTTCAATGCCATACAACACTCCTTCCGTGGCCTCCGACTGCTCTTAAACGCTAGTAAAACCAAATGCATGCTTTTCAACCGATCGCTGCCTGCACCCGCATCCCCGCCTAGCATCACCACCCTGGATGGTTCCGACCTAGAATATGTGGACATCTATAAGTACCTAGGTGTCTGGCTAGACTGCAAACTCTCCTTCCAGACTCATATCAAACATCTCCAATCGAAAATCAAATCAAGAGTCGGCTTTCTATTCCGCAACAAAGCCTCCTTCACTCACGCCGCCAAGCTTACCCTAGTAAAACTGACTATCCTACCGATCCTCGACTTCGGCGATGTCATCTACAAAATGGCTTCCAACACTCTACTCAGCAAACTGGATGCAGTCTATCACAGTGCCATCCGTTTTGTCACTAAAGCACCTTATACCACCCACCACTGCGACTTGTATGCTCTAGTCGGCTGGCCCTCGCTACATATTCGTCGCCAGACCCACTGGCTCCAGGTCATCTACAAGTCCATGCTAGGTAAAGCTCCGCCTTATCTCAGCTCACTGGTCACGATGGCAACACCCACCCGTAGCACGCGCTCCAGCAGGTGTATCTCACTGATCATCCCTAAAGCCAACACCTCATTTGGCCGCCTTTCGTTCCAGTACTCTGCTGCCTGTGACTGGAACGAATTGCAAAAATCGCTGAAGTTGGAGACTTTTATCTCCCTCACCAACTTCAAACATCAGCTATCTGAGCAGCTAACCGATCGCTGCAGCTGTACATAGTCTATTGGTAAATAGCCCACCCATTTTCACCTACCTCATCCCATACTGTTTTTATTTATTTATTTTTCTGCTCTTTTGCACACCAATATCTCTACCTGTACATGACCATCTGATCATTTATCACTCCAGTGTTAATCTGCAAAATTGTAATTATTCGCCTACCTCATGCCTTTTGCACACATTGTATATAGACTCCCCCTTTGTTTTCTACTGTGTTATTGACTTGTTAATTGTTTACTCCATGTGTAACTCTGTGTTGTCTGCTCATACTGCTATGCTTTATCTTGGCCAGGTCGCAGTTGCAAATGAGAACTTGTTCTCAACTAGCCTACCTGGTTAAATAAAGGTGAAATAAATAAATAAAAAATAAAAAATATTAACAGGGCAGAACACATGCAGTTTGCTTAAGGAGCGGTCATCCATGTCCACAGGTTCTTTGACTCCCGGGAATCTCTTGGGAATACATCGCCTCTCTGTTGTATTGTTGCCAGCCTCGCCGTGTGGAATCAGTTATAAACACTGCATGCCCATAGAGTATCAGTTATACACACTGCATGCCCATAGAGTATCAGTTATACACACTGCATACCCATAGGGTATCAATTATACACACTGCATACCCATAGGGTATCAATTATACACACTGCATGCCCATAGGGTATCAGTTATACACACTGCATGCCCATAGGGTATCAGTTATACACACTGCATACCCATAGAGTATCAGTTATACACACTGCATGACAATAGAGTATCAGTTATACACACTGCATGGTCATAGAGTATCAATTATACACACTGCATGCCCATAGGGTATCAGTTATACACACTGCATGCCCATAGAGTATCAGTTATACACACTGCATACCCATAGGGTATCAATTATACACACTGCATGCCCATAGAGTATCAGTTATACACACTGCATGCCCATAGGGTATCAGTTATACACACTGCATACCCATAGGGTATCAATTATACACACTGTATATTATGTCCTTATTATTACAGCAGTATTAGTAATATACATTATGGCCTTGTTATTACAGCTGTATTAGTAATATACATTATAGCCTTGTTATTACAGCTGTATTAGTAATATACATTATGACCTTGTTATTACAGCTGTATTAGTAATATATATTATGGCCTTGTTATTACAGCTGTATTAGTAATATACATTATGGCCTTGTTATTACAGCTGTATTAGTAATATACATTATGGCCTTGTTATTACAGCTGTATTAGTAGTATATATTGTTATTACAGCTGTATTAGTAATATACATTATGGCCTTGTTATTACAGCTGTATTAGTAATATACATTATGGCCTTGTTATTACAGCTGTATTAGTAATATACGTTATGGCCTTGTTATTACAGCTGTATTAGTAATATACATTATGGCCTTGTTATTACAGCTGTATTAGTAGTATATATTATGGCCTTGTTATTACAGCTGTATTAGTAATATATATTATGGCCTTGTTATTACAGCTGTATTAGTAATATACATTATGGCCTTGTTATTACAGCTGTATTAGTAATATACATTATGGCCTTGTTATTACAGCTGTATTAGTAGTATATATTGTTATTACAGCTGTATTAGTAATATACATTATGGCCTTGTTATTACAGCTGTATTAGTAAAATACATTATGGCCTTGTTATTACAGCTGTATTAGTAATATACGTTATGGCCTTGTTATTACAGCTGTATTAGTAGTATATATTGTTATTACAGCTGTATTAGTAATATACATTATGGCCTTGTTATTACAGCTGTATTAGTAATATACATTATGGCCTTGTTATTACAGCTGTATTAGTAGTATATATTATGGCCTTGTTATTACAGCTGTATTAGTAATATATATTATGGCCTTGTTATTACAGCTGTATTAGTAATATACATTATGGCCTTGTTATTACAGCTGTATTAGTAATATACATTATGGCCTTGTTATTACAGCTGTATTAGTAGTATGTATTGTTATTACAGCTGTATTAGTAATATACATTATGGCCTTGTTATTACAGCTGTATTAGTAAAATACATTATGGCCTTGTTATTACAGCTGTATTAGTAATATACGTTATGGCCTTGTTATTACAGCTGTATTAGTAGTATATATTGTTATTACAGCTGTATTAGTAATATACATTATGGCCTTGTTATTACAGCTGTATTAGTAATATACGTTATGGCCTTGTTATTACAGCTGTATTAGTAATATACATTATGGCCTTGTTATTACAGCTGTATTAGTAGTATATATTATGGCCTTGTTATTACAGCTGTATTAGTAATATATATTATGGCCTTGTTATTACAGCTGTATTAGTAATATATATTATGGCCTTGTTATTACAGCTGTATTAGTAGTATATATTATGGCCTTGTTATTACAGCTGTATTAGTAATATATATTATGGCCTTGTTATTACAGCTGTATTAGTAGTATATATTATAGCCTTGTTATTACAGCTGTATTAGTAATATGCATTATGGCCTTGTTATTACAGCTGTATTAGTAGTATATATTATGGCCTTGTTATTACAGCTGTATTAGTAATATATATTATGGCCTTGTTATTACAGCTGTATTAGTAGTATATATTATGGCCTTGTTATTACAGCTTAGTCTAGAATCAGAACTCTCTGAGTCAGACTTGTTCTTTGTAATTATGAGGAGGAGCAAACTTTCAAGGTATTCATCTATCCATCAAACTGTTATATTTTGCCATTTTTCCTTCTTGTAGCTTCGGGATGTACCATTAATTATATTTTGACACTTTCTTCTCACCTGCCTCAAGTAAATTTAGTGGCTGTTCCTCTCCAACAAACAAATATTCCCCCTCTCCTCTCCTGACCTCCCAGAGGCTCTGAGAACTGGATGGCCGCAGTGTGGAACCTCATGTCACCACAGCAAAGCCCCTAAACCCCGTAATCCATATATGTTGACGTTGTTCCGCAGTGTGTTCATGCAATACCATCATGACGTGTGCTCTTATGACAGGATGCCCACAGTCTCCCCTGTTTTACACTGTGGTCGTCTGGTCTGTTTTGACCACAAGAGGGAGGTGTGGACACTGGACAGAGGCGTAGGCATGACCAGATCAAAGGGGATAACGTGCGCTTGATCACAGGCTCTGCCACTGCCGGGTGCTTCAATTAGGGATGTGAGGCTATCGAATGCTAAGCAGCCATTGAGTGGCTCAGTCAGTGGCTGCAGTAGGGGGGGTGTCAGGCGCTGGGGAAAGTGATTGTGTGGCCATGTGTATGGTGCCAAATTTAGGACATCAGGAGGCTAAAGAAATTAGTCTTAGCCACCCGAGCCACGGCCTAGTCACCCTGATACCATCTAGAAGGCGGAGACAGTACAGGTGCATCAAAGCCTGGGACAGAGAGACTGAGAAACAGCTTCTATCTCCAGGCAATCAGACTGTTAAATAGTCACTACTAACCCTGCACCTTAGAGACTGCAGCCCTATGTACATAATCATTGAACACTGGTCACTTTAATAATGTTTAAAAACTGTTTTACCCACTTAATATGTATATACTATATTCTAGTCAAAGCTTATCCTATAGAACTACTGCTGTACACACCTTTTCTATTCATATACTGTCCATATGTACCACCCAGCCATTGGGTCAATAATGCTACTGTTCTGAACTATACCACCCAGCAGCCATTGGGTCAATAATGCTACTGTTCTGAACTATACCACCCAGCAGCCATTGGTTCTATAAAGCTACTGTTCTGAACTATACCACCCAGCAGCCATTGGGTCAATAATGCTACTGTTCTGAACTATACCACCCAGCAGCCATTGGGTCTATAATGCTACTGTTCTGAACTATATCACGCAGCAGCCATTGGGTCAATAATGCTACTGTTCTGAACTATACCACCCAGCAGCCATTGGGTCAATAATGCTACTGTTCTGAACTATACCACCCAGCAGCCATTGGGTCTATAATGCTACTGTTCTGAACTATACCACCCAGCAGCCATTGGTTCTATAAAGCTACTGTTCTGAACTATACCACCCAGCAGCCATTGGGTCAATAATGCTACTGTTCTGAACTATACCACCCAGCAGCTATTGGGTCTATAATACTACTGTTCTGAACTATACCACCCAGCCATTGGGTCAATATTGCTACTGTTCTGAACTATACTACCCAGCAGCCATTGGGTCTATAATGCTACTGTTCGGAAGTTTACTGCCCAGCCTTTGGTGTTTTACTACTGTCCTCACAAACCCCAAGATCTTCTAGCTTATAATTTGTCTGTCTGGCTCGGGCTGTGATGTTTGCCAGCCTGGTCTTGGTTGGTTGCATTGGAAGGGAAAGAGGCGCCCAGGACACAATGGTCTATCTGGCCTATGAATAGGGAGATGGTTAGGGTCTGCTGTTCCAACGGGGTTACATTAACACACATGGTCTTGTGTTCCAACAGGGTTACATTAACACACATGGTATTGTGTTCCAACGGGGTTACATTAACACACATGGTCTTGTGTTCCAACGGGGTTACATTAACACACGTGGTCTTGTGTTCCAACGGGGTTACATTAACACACATGGTCTTGTGTTCCAACGGGGTTACATTAACACACATGGTCTTGTGTTCCAACGGGGTTACATTAACACACATGGTCTTGTGTTCCAACGGGGTTACATTAACACACATGGTCTTGTGTTCCAACGGGGTTACATTAACACACATGGTCTTGTGTTCCAACGGGGTTACATTAACACACATGGTCTTGTGTTCCAACGGGGTTACATTAACACACGTGGTCTTGTGTTCCAACGGGGTTACATTAAGACACATGGTCTGGTGTTCCAACGGGGTTACATTAACACACATGGTCTTGTGTTCCAACGGGGTTACATTAACACACGTGGTCTTGTGTTCCAACGGGGTTACATTAACACACGTGGTCTTGTGTTCCAACGGGCCACTGGGCTTCTGTGGGCTCTCCTTTAGGAGATTGGTGTTCCGATGGGCCGCCTGGGCTTCTGTGGGCTCTCCTATAGGAGATTGGTGTTCCGACGGGCCACTGGGCTTCTGTGGGCTCTCCTTTAGGAGATTGGTGTTCCGACGGGCCGCCTGGGCTTCTGTGGGCTCTCCTTTAGGAGACTGGTGTTCCAACGTGCCGTTGGGCTTCTGTGGGCTCTCCTTTAGGAGATTGGTGTTCCAACGGGCCGCTGGGCTTCTGTGGGCTCTCCTTTAGGAGATTGGTGTTCCGACGAGCCGCCTGGGCTTCTGTGGGCTCTCCTATAGGAGATTGGTGTTCCGACGGGCCACTGGGCTTCTGTGGGCTCTCCTTTGGGAGATTGGTGTTCCGACGAGCCACCTGGGCTTCTGTGGGCTCACCTTTGGAAGATTGGTGTTCCGCCGGGCAACTGGCTTTTTCCCGTTGGGAGGTTTATTTGGAGAAGAAGATTGGAGCATGTGATTGCTGAAGTGGTTTTGGCAAGGCGCTCAGATGTCTTCATCTCCACGAAGGAGGACTTACGAGGGATTGTGTTTTTGTGAATGAAACAGTCCAGACGTACCACACTAAGCTGGATAAGAAGGCATCTCCAGGGGAAAAATGGGGACACGATGTCTGTAGGATTCTGAGAGATAACTAAACAATGGGGACACTATGACACTATGTCTGTAGGATTCTAAGAGATAACTAAACAATGGGAACACTACGTCTGTAGGATTCTGAGAGATAACTAAACAATGGGAACACTATGTCTGTAGGATTCTAAGAGATAACTAAACAATGGGGACACTATGTCTGTAGGATTCTGAGAGATAACTAAACAATGGGGACACTATGACACTATGTCTGTAGGATTCTGAGAGATAACTAAACAATGGGGACACTATGACACTATGTCTGTAGGATTCTAAGAGATAACTAAACAATGGGGACACTATAACACTACGTCTGTAGGATTCTAAGAGATAACTAAACAATGGGGACACTAAGTCTGTAGGATTCTAAGAGATAACTAAACAATGGGGACACTATAACACTATGTCTGTAGGATTCTAAGAGATAACTAAACAATGGGGACACTATGTCTGTAGGATTCTAAGAGATAACTAAACAATGGGGACACTACGTCTGTAGGATTCTAAGAGATAACTAAACAATGGGGACACTATGACACTACGTCTGTAGGATTCAGAGAGATAACTAAACAATGGGGACACTATGACACTATGTCTGTAGGATTCTAAGAGATAACTAAACAATGGGGACACTACGTCTGTAGGATTCTAAGAGATAACTAAACAATGGGGACACTATGACACTATGTCTGTAGGATTCTAAGAGATAACTAAACAATGGGGACACTATGACACTACGTCTGTAGGATTCTGAGAGATAACTAAACAATGGGGACACTATAACACTATGTCTGTAGGATTCTAAGAGATAACTAAACAATGGGAACACTATGTCTGTAGGATTCTGAGAGATAACTAAACAATGGGGACACTATGACACTATGTCTGTAGGATTCTAAGAGATAACTAAACAATGGGGACACTACGTCTGTAGGATTCTAAGAGATAACTAAACAATGGGGACACTATGACACTACGTCTGTAGGATTCTAAGAGATAACTAAACAATGGGGACACTATGACACTACGTCTGTAGGATTCTAAGAGATAACTAAACAATCGGGACACTAACACTACGTCTGTAGGATTCTAAGAGATAACTAAACAATGGGAACACTATAACACTACGTCTGTAGGATTCTAAGAGATAACTAAACAATGGGGACACTATGACACTATGTCTGTAGGATTCTGTAGAGATAACTAAACAATGGGGACACTATGACACTACGTCTGTAGGATTCTGAGAGATAACTAAACAATGGGAACACTATGACACTACGTCTGTAGGATTCTGAGAGATACAGTGCCTTGCGAAAGTATTCGGCCCCCTTGAACTTTGCGACCTTTTGCCACATTTCAGGCTTCAAACATAAAGATATAAAACTGTATTTTTTTGTGAAGAATCAACAACAAGTGGGACACAATCATGAAGTGGAACGACATTAATTGGATATTTCAAACTTTTTTAACAAATCAAAAACTGAAAAATTGGGCGTGCAAAATTATTCAGCCCCCTTAAGTTAATACTTTGTAGCGCCACCTTTTGCTGCGATTACAGCTGTAAGTCACTTGGGGTATGTCTATCAGTTTTGCACATCGAGAGACTGACATTTTTTCCCATTCCTCCTTGCAAAACAGCTCGAGCTCAGTGAGGTTGGATGGAGAGCATTTGTGAACAGCAGTTTTCAGTTCTTTCCACAGATTCTCGATTGGATTCAGGTCTAGACTTTGACTTGGCCATTCTAACACCTGGATATGTTTATTTATGAACCATTCCATTGTAGATTTTGCTTTATGTTTTGGATCATTGTCTTGTTGGAAGACAAATCTCCGTCCCAGTCTCAGGTCTTTTGCAGACTCCATCAGGTTTTCTTCCAGAATGGTCCTGTATTTGGCTCCATCCATCTTCCCATCAATTTTAACCATCTTCCCTGTCCCTGCTGAAGAAAAGCAGGCCCAAACCATGATGCTGCCACCACCATGTTTGACAGTGGGGATGGTGTGTTCAGCTGTGTTGCTTTAACGCCAAACATAACGTTTTGCATTGTTGCCAAAAAGTTCAATTTTGGTTTCATCTGACCAGAGCACCTTCTTCCACATGTTTGGTGTGTCTCCCAGGTGGCTTGTAGCAAACTTTAAACGACACTTTTTATGGATATCTTTAAGAAATGGCTTTCTTCTTGCCACTCTTCCATAAAGGCCAGATTTGTGCAATATACGACTGATTGTTGTCCTATGGACAGAGTCTCCCACCTCAGCTGTAGATCTCTGCAGTTCATCCAGAGTGAGCATGGGCCTCTTGGCTGCATCTCTGATCAGTCTTCTCCTTGTATGAGCTGAAAGTTTAGAGGGACGGCCAGGTCTTGGTAGATTTGCAGTGTCTGATACTCCTTCCCTTTCAATATTATCGCTTGCACAGTGCTCCTTGGGATGTTTAAAGCTTGGGAAATCTTTTTGTATCCAAATCTGGCTTTAAACTTCTTCACAACAGTATCTCGGACCTGCCTGGTGTGTTCCTTGTTCTTCATGATGCTCTCTGCGCTTTTAAGGGACCTCTGAGACTATCACAGTGCAGGTGCATTTATACGGAGACTTGATTACACACAGGTGGATTGTATTTATCATCATTAGTCACTTAGGTCAACATTGGATCATTCAGAGATCCTCGCTGAACTTCTGGAGAGAGTTTGCTGCACTGAAAGTAAAGGGGCTGAATAATTTTGCACGCCCAATTTTTCAGTTTTTGATTTGTTAAAAAAGTTTGAAATATCCAATAAATGTCGTTCCACTTCATGATTGTGTCCCACTTGTTGTTGATTCTTCACAAAAAAATACAGTTTTATATCTTTATGTTTGAAGCCTGAAATGTGGCAAAAGGTCTCAAAGTTCAAGGGGGCCGAATACTTTCGCAAGGCACTGTAACTAAACAATGGGAACACTATGACACTATGTCTGTAGGATTCTAAGAGATAACTAAACAATGGGGACACTATAACACTAAGTCTGTAGGATTCTAAGAGATAACTAAACAATGGGAACACTATAACACTATGTCTGTAGGATTCTGTAGAGATAACTAAACAATGGGAACACTATGACACTACATCTGTAGGATTCTAAGAGATAACTAAACAATGGGGACACTATAACACTAAGTCTGTAGGATTCTAAGAGATAACTAAACAATGGGGACACTATGACACTACGTTTGTAGGATTCTAAGAGATAACTAAACAATGGGAACACTATGTCTGTAGGATTCTGTAGAGATAACTAAACAATGGGGACACTATAACACTAAGTCTGTAGGATTCTAAGAGATAACTAAACAATGGGAACACTATGACACCACGTCTGTAGGATTCTGTAGAGATAACTAAACAATGGGGACACTATAACACTATGTCTGTAGGATTCTAAGAGATAACTAAACAATGGGGACACTATGACACTACGTCTGTAGGATTCTAAGAGATAACTAAACAATGGGAACACTATGTCTGTAGGATTCTGAGAGATAACTAAACAATGGGGACACTATGTCTGTAGGATTCTAAGAGATAACTAAACAATGGGAACACTATGTCTGTAGGATTCTAAGAGATAACTAAACAATGGGGACACTATGTCTGTAGGATTCTAAGAGATAACTAAACAATGGGAACACTATGACACTATGTCTGTAGGATTCTAAGAGATAACTAAACAATGGGGACACTAACACTATGTCTGTAGGATTCTAAGAGATAACTAAACAATGGGGACACTATGACACTACGTCTGTAGGATTCTGTAGAGATAACTAAACAATGGGAACACTATGTCTGTAGGATTCTAAGAGATAACTAAACAATGGGGACACTATGACACTATGTCTGTAGGATTCTAAGAGATAACTAAACAATGGGGACACTATGACACTATGTCTGTAGGATTCTGAGAGATAACTAAACAATGGGGACACTATGACACTACGTCTGTAGGATTCTGTAGAGATAACTAAACAATGGGAACACTATGTCTGTAGGATTCTAATAGATAACTAAACAATGGGGACACTATGACACTATGTCTGTAGGATTCTAAGAGATAACTAAACAATGGGGACACTATGACACTATGTCTGTAGGATTCTGAGAGATAACTAAACAATGGGGACACTATGACACTACGTCTGTAGGATTCTGTAGAGATAACTAAACAATGGGAACACTATGTCTGTAGGATTCTAAGAGATAACTAAACAATGGGAACACTATGACACTACGTCTGTAGGATTCTGAGAGATAACTAAACAATGGGAACACTATAACACTATGTCTGTAGGATTCTGTAGAGATAACTAAACAATGGGAACACTATAACACTACGTCTGTAGGATTCTGTAGAGATAACTAAACAATGGGAACACTATGACACTAAGTCTGTAGGATTCTGTAGAGATAACTAAACAATGGGAACACTATGACACTACGTCTGTAGGATTCTAAGAGATAACTAAACAATGGGAACACTATGACACTGCGTCTGTAGGATTCTAAGAGATAACTAAACAATGGGGACACTAACACTACGTCTGTAGGATTCAGAGAGATAACTAAACAGGCTACCCCTCTATAATGAAAACAACATTGTGGGTGTGAAAACATCACTCATCACCGCTCTGACTGGGTCTATGATCTGTATGGTATGGCTGCGTCCCAAATGCCACCCTATTCCCTATTTAGAGCAGTGCTTGTGAACCGAGCTCTAAGGGCCCTGGTCTAAAGTAGTGCTCTGTATAAGGGTGCCATTAGGGAAACAGCCCGGGCCTGTGATCTGTGTAGACCTCTCTTTCACTCCAGATAGGTGCTGTTTAACTCTGTTTATTCTCAACGTCCTGGGATGAATGGGCATGTGGTCCGCTTGACATCACCCTGTTAGGTAACAGCAGGTGGCTGGTTTGGGAGGACAGGCCTTAAGGGGGTTTTGGGGGCTGTGTGTGTGTGTTTGCGGGCCTGCTTGTATACACGTGTGTGCCCGCATATATGTGCCTGTCAGTACATGCGTGTGTTTGTGTGTTAGCCACTGTGCCTGTACAGACGTTTCTGGGTGTTTAACACAGTCTTCCTCCCTCCGAGAATTGGGGAGACCATTATTACTCAGGCAGCATGGGTCTACCTGACTGACTACCTGGCTGACTACCTGGATATCTGGCTGACTACCTCGCGGACTACCTGGCTGGCTACCTGGGTACCTGACTGACTACTTAGCTGACTACTTGGCGGACCACCTGGCCGGGTACCTGGATACATGGAGGACTACCTGGCGGACTACCTTGCGGACTACCTAGATACCTGTCTGACTACCTGGCTGAATACCTGTCTGACTACCTGGTGGACTACCTGGCTGGCTACCTGGATACCTGTCTGACTACCCAGCTCTAACTGTCTGACTACCTGACTGACTACCTGCCTGGCTACCTGGCTCTACCTGTCTGACTACCTGACGGACTACCTGTCTGACTACCTGGATACATGGCTGACTAGCTGTCTGACTACCTGGATACATGGCTGACTAGCTGTCTGACTACCTGAATACATGGCTGACTAGCTGTCGGACTACCTGACTACATGGCTGACTAGCTGTCTGACTACCTTGATACATGGCTGACTGGCTGTCTGACTACCTAGCGGACTACCTGTCTGACTACCTGGATACATGGCTGACTAGCTGTCTGACTACCTGAATACATGGCTGACTAGCTGTCTGACTACCTGACTACATGGCTGACTAGCTGTCTGACTACCTGACTACATGGCTGACTAGCTGTCTGACTACCTGACTACATGGCTGACTAGCTGTCTGACTACCTGACTACATGGCTGACTAGCTGTCTGACTACCTGACTACATGGCTGACAAGCTGGCTGACTCATAGCAGGCTCATCTCATATCACTATGAGATGAATGTTTAACAGTAGGTTGTAGGCTTTTATAAAACGGTGTACCTCTGTGGATGCAGCTGTTGGTACATGTATGTCTGTCTCTCACTTTGTGTTTATCAGTGTGGGTATGTGTGGGTACTGTTATTCTTTCTCTTTGCCTTATTTAAGTGTGAGCCTGTGTATGCCTGCCTACAAGTTTGTGTGTGTGTGTGTGTGTGTACGTCTGGGCCTGGCAGGTCTAAACCAACATTATGTCTGTCTCATCTCTCTAAAACCAGTGGTCTGGAGCAGGGGTTAATTACACTGTAATCCCCCAGAACCCTCTCCCCCTTAGCATGAAACCCAACCCCTCGTTCCCCGGCCAGGAAGGTCAGGGTTCGGGCAGAGGATGAATGTGAAGAAGGGGTTAATTGATTCAGTGACTTTGTTTTGACTCAGTCTCCAAAAGGCAGTATAATATGTTTACAGGATTGAATACAATTTGGCCATGTTCATGTCTATGGTTACAAGGCATCTTTTCCTACTTTGTGATTAATGTGTGCTAGTTTAAATTAGTTTGTTCTGTCGCTCCGTACGAACTCCCTGCCAAGACATCTTTTAATTCTGTTTATTTAAGCATTTGCTCATCTTTCCCTATCCCCTTAAATCTACAGTAGCAAAAGCATTATATCAGTCGATTGCCAATGATGATAACGTGCGTTAAAACTGAGTCCATGTACTGACTCGTCAGGGGAAATGACATCATAATATATGCACGTGCCCGGTGTCCTCAAGCCAACCATGAAGCCTGTGAAAGAGATCCATTCTCAGCTCATCATGACTCCAAAGGAATCCCCCTTGTTGGCTTCGATGCTTCATCCAACAAAAGGACCACATCTTGTCTACATGCCTGTGTGGACAGATAATCCTAAATTGAACACATCGTATGTATGGCAAAGAGGCACTATTAGGGGGCGTTTAAAAAAAACAACAACACTTGGGCTAGTATTCTAGTGGCTTTTGGCTTTTAATGGTCGTAATACGTGAGATTAGAAGATAATGTGTGACTGAACCATGTCACATAACCTCATAGCTGACCAGGGCTCAAAGGATCTTTATTGTGCACTATTTATGGAATAGAGTGCCATTTGGGACTCTGTTGATCTCTTAAGTGGCTTGAATTTTTTAAATGTGAAATTACCCCAAAGGGTTACACTGCCAACCCCGGGCTAAGTAATGGATGTAATGATAAGGTAGACAGAGGATGTTTAGTCTGTTTGTACAGCCATACAATTGCCATAATTACCCAGCGGAATCAGTGTTGTGCAAGCGTGCTGCTAACCGGGGCACGGCAGTGGTTGACAGATAGAATGGCGAAGCTTGGTAAACAGACCGCTACAAGGTGGAATTTTACCTAGGTACAGATCTAGGATCAGCTTCCCCTCCCCTATTCTAACCTTAACCATTAGTGGGGAATATTCCAAACTGACCCAAGTTCAGTGTCTAGGGGCAACTTCACCCTACTCCAAACAGAACAAGGAGACATCTTCACTGGGAATCTGAATTGAAGAGAACATTTAATTGTATTTATTTAACCTTCATTTAACCAGGCGAGTCAGTCATTTTTTATTCAATTACAATGACGGCCTGACAAGTCTAATTTTCCCAAAATCAATAAATACTTGACAGATGGACTACATGATGTAATGGTTTAGGCTGATGAAAAATCACTTCTAAGACGGTACTAAATAAAGTGCTGAATACTAAAAAAAATACTATAATATGTATATTCTCAGAATTCAAATGAAATATATTTGAACCCACCAGAGAGCTCTTTATATCTTTGTCTTTCATATTTAAGAGGTTCATCTCTTTGTCCCCATGTCCCTTGACTGCCCATTGCTAATGCTGTTGTTGTTGTGTGTTTTCCATGGGCTGTTAATGGACGTGGTTTACCTGTCCTTGCCTCTCCCTCTGCTGCACCTAGGGTTGTGTTAGTCGTTTCTGTTCTGGTCCAGAACAGGCAAAGAGCCATGACTCAGTGGGTCTCTCTCCCCAGGCCCAAGACTTCCAACACAGCCTCTCTCATATCCAACCATACTGCAGGTGTTCAACAAGACCAGAGGATGGCCTACCTCCTAAATAGCACCATATATTATACACTACATTTGACCGGGATCCATAGAGCTCTGGTCAAAATGAGTCCACTATGGAAGGAGTAAGGTACCATTTGTGACGTAGCCACAGTGCTATCTCAAAGGCTGTTTCTGTCTTACCAGAGTAGAAGCTGGTACGGCACCATCACAGCATCAGACTGGACCCTGTCTTATTGTATAGGTCACTGTAGCCTACAGTCTCCAGCGGTGTAGAGTGGTGGGTCTGAGCAGGACTATTCTGGAAAGACTCCTGTTGATGTTTTTATGAATGTTCCTTAAGACCGGAGCTTGGCCCGTCCGAACAACAGATTCATTCAAAGCAGCCAGTGACAGAGAGAGCAATAACAGCGAACCCCCCTCAGCCCCGTAGGGCCGGACGTAAACAATGCCTCCCAAATGCCAGCCTATTCCCTACATAGTGGACTACTTCTGGGAAGAGCCCTGTGAACCCTGTCCGAAAGGGTAACATTTGGGATGCAGTAGAGTGCTGATTGAGTAGGAAGCTGACCACACACAGATCAGATAAAAAAAGCTTCAGTGTAAACGTATTTTGGTAGCACAGTGCACTCAGTTCCAGTTCCTCTCCAGGTGTTGAGTGGGAACAGTGGCCAAGTGAGACTGTAAACATTAGTCTTCCGGATGTGTTTTCCACTGTCTTTTTTTGTTGGGTTTGTTTGTGTGTTCAGTAGAACCAGATGTCCCACTTGGAAGGAACCTCTGAGTTACCCAACCACCCACTTACCACTTCACCCACCCAGCCATCCCCCCGCCCCCCTTCCTTCCATTAAACATGGTCATTAGAGTAACAAGCAATGGTAGATGTTGACTCATCCATCCTGGCCTAAAAGCACCGACCAAGGTTCTTACTGTAAGTCACCAGAGAGGGAGAGAGAGATGGAGGGAAAGGGAGATAGACAGGGAGAGGGAGTGAGAATGATGGAGAGAGAGACGGGGAGGGAAAGAGAGACAGATGGAGGGGGATGCACATTGAGAGTGATGAATGTCTCCATCCCAGTGAGGAGTCAGCCCTCTGTTCTCTGTTTGACTCTGAACTGGAGTGATGAAAGGCTCCCTTACAGTGAGGAGTCAGCCCTGTGTTCTCTGTTTGACTCTGAACTGGAGTGATGAATGTCTCCATCCCAGTGAGGAGTCAGCCCTGTGTTCTCTGTTTGACTCTGAACTGGAGTGATGAATGTCTCCATCCCAGTGAGGAGTCAGCCCTGTGTTCTCTGTTTGACTCTGAACTGGAGTGATGAATGTCTCCATCCCAGTGAGGAGTCAGCCCTGTGTTCTCTGTTTGACTCTGAACTGGAGTGATGAATGTCTCCATCCCAGTGAGGAGTCAGCCCTCTGTTCTCTGTTTGACTCTGAACTGGTGCATTTCTGTGGTCAGGCAGCGGAAATGTTGCCCTGCACGTTCCAAGATGGTGGTTCTGGCGCCCAAACCCACGCTGGCTTCCTTCTATAGGGCTCAGCTCCCCCAGCTCAGGTGGTCTCCATAAATAATGGATCCAAGAGAAATGGCTGTATGTCTGCGTTCCAAATGGCACCCTATTCGCTATATAGTGCACTGCTTTTGACCAGAGCCCATATGGAATAGGGTTCCATTTGGAACACACTACTTGTGTCTTTCGAAATGACCATCCAGGAGCATTAATATTTGCCTTGGGCCCAGCAGGCGGTTTATTGAATTATTCAGCCTCCGCTGGGTTTGAAATATGGAGTCATTAGCAAGAGACAAAGCAGGTATAGTTTGTCTCTTCAATGGCCTTTTTCTTTAGCAGAGGACCGGGGCTGGCTGGCTGTGGTTAGACAGTTCACCTTTCAGTTGATGTTGCTGGTGTTCCTGCTGTGCTGTCATTCAGAGCAGCATTTCCAGTCCAAACCCCTGCTCTTATCTAGAACGAAGACTGTGGTCAGATTCTTCAGCCTTCTCCCAAAGTGTGTACTTGCACATTCCCTGTGATGGTGAAAACTCCCCTCCAGCCAATGCTAACACCAATTCAATGTATTTAAATCCATGACAGGAGGGTGGAGAATTGAGATGCAGACTAAAGATTGACAGACTGATTTCCGTGTTTGACTATCAGCAAGGCGGTGGAACAAATGAATGCAGTGCTCATGTGAAGTAGATGGTGTTCTTCAGCACCATATGAAAACATCCGTTGAGAGTTGTTGTTGGGCAATTCCACAGTAACAGAGTGATCCTGAGACTTTACTTTGAGATGTATGTCCAAATAAAAAACAATGATTGGCAAGTTGAACAAACCATACAACTCTATGCACAAGGACGGCTTTTTACAATTTCCACTAAACATTTCACAAAAACACATTTTCTTGAAGAACAGTGCAGATGCAAAGTTTGGTAACAGAATGACGGCACAAACAGCACCAACTGTCATTCTGTAATAAATTCTATTGGTAATGACATCAAAAATAACAAATACGATCGCGGACCTTAACCCTTGTGGGGACTAACAAAATGTCCCCAGTTGGTCAACCTTTTGTTTGTTTACTATTCTTCTGGTCCTCACAAGAATCATTAAACATGTACACACGCACGCACGCACGCACGCACACACGCACACACAACAAACACACACACGCACGCACGCACGCACACACGCACGCACACACAACAAACACACACACGCACGCACGCACACACACACAACAAACACACACATGCACGCACGCACGCACGCACACACACACACCAAACACACACAAGCACGCACGCACGCACGCACACACAACAAACACACACACGCACGCACGCACACACACACAACAAACACACACACGCACGCACACACACACAACAAACACACACAAGCACGCACGCACGCACACACAACAAACACACACAAGCACGCACGCACGCACACACAACAAACACACGCAAGCACGCACGCACACACACACAACAAACACACGCAAGCACGCACGCACGCACACACAACAAACACACACACGCACGCACACACACACAACAAACACACACAACAAACACACACACGCACGCACGCACACACACACAACAAACACACAAGCACGCACGCACGCACGCACACACAACAAACACACACAAGCACGCACGCACACACACACAACAAACTCACACAAGCACGCACTCACGCACGCACACACAACAAACACACGCACGCACGCACACACACACACACACACACACACACACACACACACACACACACACACACACACACACAGCGACCTGGCCAAGATAAAGCAGTGCGACAAAAACACAGAGTTACACATAAACAAACGTACACACACACTTTAAACCTGTAATTTAAATGGATTTTTATTTGGATTTCATGTAATGGACATACACAAAATACTCCAAGTTGGTAAAGTGAAATTAAAAATATAACTTGTTTCAAAAAAAAATAAAAAAACAAACAAAAAAATAAAAACTGAAAAGGGGTGCGTGCTATGAACCACTTTGCTATGAAGTCCCTAAATAAGATCTGGTGCAACCAATTACCTTCAGAAGTCACATAATTAGTTACATGAAGTTTTTATATGTAGATTTTTATTTGACCTTTATTTAACCAGGTCGGCCAGTTGAGAACAAGGTCTCATTTACAACTGCGACCTGGCCAAGATAAAGCAAAGCAGTGCGACAAAAACACAGAGTTACACATAAACAAACGTACAGTCAATAACACAATATAAAAATCTATGTACAGTGTGTGCAAATGTAGAAGAGTAGGGAGGTAAGGCAATAAATAGGCCATAGAGGTGAAATAATTACAATTTAGTATTAACACTGGAGTGATAGATGTGCAGATGATGATGTGCAAGTAGAGATACTGGGGTGCAAAAGAGCAAGAGGATAAATAACAATATGGGGATGAGGTAGTTGGATGTGCTATTTATAGATTGGCTGTGTACAGGTACAGTGATCGGTAAGCTGCTCTGACAGCTGATGAGTAAAGTTAGAGATGGCGATATAAGACTCCAGCTTCAGTGATTTTTGCAATTTGTTCCAGTCATTGGCAGCAGAGAACTGGAAGGAAAGGCGGCCAAAGGAAGTGTTGGCTTTGGGGATGACCAGTGAAATATACCTGCTGGAGCGAGTGCTACGGGTGGGTGTTGCTATGGTGACCAGTGAGCTAAGATAAGGCAGGGCTTCACCTAGCAAAGACTTATAGATGACCTGGAGCCAGTGGGTTTGGAGAAGAATATGTAGTGAGGACCAGCCAAAAAGAGCATACAGGTCGCAGTGGTGGGTAGTATATGGGGCTTTGGTGACAAAACGTATGGCACTGTGATAGACTACATCCAGTTTGCTGAGTAGAGTGTTGGAGGCTATTTTGTAAATGACATCGCCGAAGTCAAGGATCGGTAGGATAGTCAGTTTTACGAGGGTATGTTTGGCAGCATGAGTGGAGGCTTTGTTGCGAAATAGGAAGCCGATTGGAGATGCTTAATATGAGTCTGAAGGAGAGTTTACAGTCTAACCAGACACCTAGGTATTTGTAGTTGTCCACTAAGTCAGAACCGTCCAGAGTAGTGATGCTAGTCGGGCAGGCGGGTGCGGGCAACAATCGGTTGAAGAGCATGCATTTAGTTTTACTTGCATTTAAAAGCAGTTGGAGGCCACGGAAGGAGTGATGTATGGCATTGCAGCTCGTTGAACTGAACTCTATCTGAGAAGTAGTTGGTGAACCAGGCAAGGCAGTCATTTGAGAAGCCAGGGCTATTGAGTCTGCCGATAAGAATGTGATAATTGACAGAGTCGAAAGCCTTGGCCAGGTTGATGAAGACAGTTGCACAGTACTGTCTTATCGATGGCTGTTATTGTTACGGTTTTCTTTTGGTGAAAGAGAGGACCAAATTGCAGCGTGGTTATTCATAAACATCTTTAATGAAAGATGAAAAATACGAACAATTTAACGTAATGTGAAAACCGACAACAGTCCTAACTGGTGCAAAACACAGAGACAGGAACAATCACCCACGAAATACCCAAAGAACATGGCTGCCTAAATATGGTTCCCAATCAGAGACAACGATAAACACCTGCCTCTGATTGAGAACCACTCCAGGCAACCATAGACTTTCCTAGACTACTTAACTAAACACAATCCCATAAACTACAAAACCCCTAGACAAAACAAACCACATAAATCACCCATGTCACACCCTGGCCTAACCAAAATAATAAAGAGAACACAGAATACTAAGACCAGGGCATGACAGTTATGATATCTTTTAGGACCTTGAGCGTGGCTGAGGTGCACCCATGACCAGCTTGGAAAACCAGATTGCATAGTGGAGAAGGTATGGTGGGATTCAAAATGATTTCTGTTTGATCTGTTTGTTAACTTGGCTATCAAATATTTTAGAAAGGCAGGGCAGGATGGATATAGGTCTATAACAGTTTGTGTCTAGAGTGTCTCCCCCTTTTGAAGATGGGGATGACCATGGCAGCTTTCCAATCTTTGGAGATCTCAGATGATACGAAAGAGAGGTTGAACAGGCTAGTAATAGGGGTTGCAACAATTTTGGCAGAAGATTTTAGAAAGAGAGGGTCCAGTTTGTCTAGCCCAGCTGATTTGTAGGGATCCAGATTTTGCAGCTCTTTCATAACATCAGCTGTCTGGATTTGGGTGAAGGAGAAGCAGGGGGCGCTTGGGCCAGTTGCTTCAGGGGGTGCAGAGCTGTTGGCCGTGGAAAGCATGACCAGCCGTAGAAAAATGCTTATTGAAATGATTGATTATCGTAGATTTATCGGTAGTGAAATTGTTTCCTAGCCTCAGTGCAGTGGGCAGTTGGGAGGAGGTGCTCTTATTCTCCATGGACTTTACAGTGTCCCAAAACCTTTTGGAATTAGTGCTACAGGATGGACATTTCTTTTGAAAAAGCTAGCCTTAGCTTTCCTAACCGACTAAGTATATTGGTTGCAACAGAAGTTGCATATCGCGGGGGCTATTCGATGCTGATGCGAACACCACAGGTTGTTTTTGTGCTGGTCAAGTGCAGTCAAGTCTGGCGTGAACCAAGGGCTATATCTGTTCTTAGTTCATTTTTTTTTGAATGGGGCATGCTTATTTAAGATGGCGAGGAAAGCACTTTTAAAGAGCAATCAGGCATCCTCTTCTGATGGGATGAGGTCAATATCCTTCCAGGATACCCTGACTTGCATCTGTAATTGCTGCAAAAGGTGGCTCAACAAAGTATTGTTTTGGGGGGTGAATAGTTATGCACGCTAAAGTTTTCTCTTTTTTTGTCTTATTTCTTGCTTGTTTCACAATAAAAAATATTTTGCATCTTCAAAGTGGTAGGCATGTTGTGTAAACAAAATGATACCCCAAAAATGTATTTTAATTCCAGGTTATAGGACAACAAAATAGGAAAAATGCCAAGGGGGGTGAATACTTTCGCAGGCCACTATACTATGATGGAGTTTTGCTTTCATCTTGGGATGTACTGGTGTTTCTATTGGCCAGATTCAGATAGGTCCCTTCCCGTTTCATCCCGTTTGTTTCCATTTGGTTCCTAGTGAATACACCCCTGGACAATAGATGTCACCTCTGCCATCTGCCGAGGGATGAAGTGGAATCTTCTGTGGCTTTACTTCACATGCTGTCAAAGGAGACTCCAGGAAGTAGTGAAAGGTGGGCGTCCATAAAGCTGTCCATCTTTCAGTCCCACTGTCTGTCTTCACATTTTGACTGTTTATTAGCCCATTCCTTTGTCTCACATGTGATGTGAATCCATTTCACAGAGCTGTAAAATGCACACACTGAAACATACACACACACATGTGCATACACCCACACTGAAACATACACACACAAATGTGAATACAGATGGAGGTACTCGTGAGTGAGTGAACAGTGTATAAGAGACAGCCTCTGGCTTTGGCACACAGCGGATGATGTGATGGTGTGTCCTGGCCAGGCTACAAACATCTGCGAGTCGGGTATCTTCCTGGAAGTTTGAATGCTGCCTATTGTGGTCTGAGAGACCAGACTCCTTTTCTTTTATGTCTCAGTAAGCCCAATCCTCTGGCCTGATGTTATCGTTAGCAGAGAAGTCACTCCTCGCTGCCTGACGCTGTCTCCCACGCTAGCCACTGAGCTAGCCGCTGTGCCAGGAAGAGAGTAATCACTGTAGCCTAGCGTAGCATATCCTAGCGTTAGCGTAGCATATCCTATCGTTAGCGCGTGGTTCAGGAGGGATTGGGTTGTGTTATCCTTTTAAAGGAGGAATGACGGGAACTCTGGGCAGGGAATGGGATTGCTGCAGGCCTGTTGTTCCCCTTAATGCAGCGTGCAATGGAAGCAAGCTGCCGCCGGGCTCAGCAGTGCTTTCATCCAGGCTTTCTGCTGGGCCTGTGACAGGGTCTTGCCAAAGCCAAAGCTGTGGGTTTTCTTGAGCACAGTGTGTTTACATTGGTGGAGATTTTCAATGATGTTTCTCTGTACATGGCAATTGAGAGCTATGGCTAAAACTTTTATGGAATGCTATAGTATACATTCCTTATATTTATGAAACCTTTATACAGAAAATCAATTAGGAACAGATTATTATTTGCAGTAACATCCTGCCACTATAAAGGGACATCTTATTTCTTATTAGCAGAGAGAGAGAGAAAAAGGGAGGCAGTAAGAGAGTGAGCAAATGACAAATGACAAATGCTGATAATGAATAATGTACTCTCCTGAACAGGGCTTCATCAGGTTGATAGGGATGTGTTCTCCTGAACAGGGCTTCATCAGGTTGATAGGGATGTATTCTCCTGAACAGGGCTTCATCAGGTAGATAGGGATGTATTCTCCTGAATAGGGCTTCATCAGGTTGATAGGGATGTATTCTCCTGAATAGGGCTTCATCAGGTTTATAGTGATGTATTCTCCTGAACAGGGCTTCATCAGGTTGATAGGGATGTATTCTCCTGAACAGGGCTTCATCAGGTTGATAGGGATGTATTCTCCTGAACAGGGTTTCATCAGGTTGATAGATAGGGATGTCTTTTTCCAGACGTGACCCTGAGGTTGGTGCAAATGGCGGTTTAATCGCGTCCTTGTGCACCAGCCCTAAAATATCATGTTCGGATGATTCGGAGGCCACAGATGGCAGGATACACACGCTCCCGTTTGATGTGTCGAAACACTGGATTGACTCATCAACATCTGGATGAGATGTCTTCACCAAAACCCCAAGAGTTGGGAGGTTTTTTCCTCCCTTACGGGACTGATATAATGATAGTATAGATTTCCCTCTTTTGGAAGATCCTGGAGAAATATTTCCGGACGATTAGGCGATGTGGTGTCCTCTCAATCAATACCTTGGAGAACATGAACATACATTTCCAGTCAATTCCAGATCTGTGTAGCCAGCAGATTTTATTTCCCCAGAATGTTTCACCCATCCCTGACTGCGGTCTTTTTATGGTTTCTATAAAAGGTCAGTTTTCTTTGAGGCTGTATTGCCACTCTTGGCCAAATCCACAACAGATGCACCACTTTGCCATGCCACTTTTGTTCCTCATTACGCGAGGCATCCCTTTTTTGAGGGGGCAACAGAAATCATACTGTCTGGCCCAGAGACATTGATTTACTCAATATTTGACTTGCTTTAGACTGATTTAGTTGGATTGACTTCTATACTTCTATATCCTTCATGATTTGATGTCCAGTCAATGGTCAGTCAGTGATTTGGATGAGAGGGTCAGGCCAGTGAAAGTTCACTGGATTCGGTTCCTTGGCGTTTGCTGCACTGTCTTGGTATTTTAGCATATTCCGCCTCCCTCTTTTCTCTGGCATTGGGTAATCTTTCCCAAACTTAGGGGCCCATCAAACTGAGGGCTATAAGAATACGGTGTGGTTTTGGACCAGGGACATGACCTCGTGCTGGTTTGTGTCACCCGACCCACTTTAAATCTCATTCGCTTTGTGGCCATCTGGCTGAGGTACCTCTGGGAAAATGCACAAATACACTGTGTGTGTGTGTGTGTGTGTGTATTTGTGTGAGTGCGGGTATGCGTGCTATTGAAAAGCCCTTGATCCGACACAGAAACACAGAGAGGTTTGTCACCACAAAGCACCTGCCAAGGAAACAAAAAATAAGAAATTGTGGGCGGGTGAAATGTTGTGCCAATTTAATTGAACTGTCAGAGAAAGACATGATTAATTTCATTGTAATGTAACATTATGTCACGGACATGTGGCTTTTCCTCTTGGCGTTGCTCTTTGGAGAAAAACCAGTGAAGAGTGAACATAGAGGGCCTCCATGGATTTGACGACTGCCTTGGAGAAAAGCTTGAGTCTAACTCAGCCACGCGCCCTTCATTGACAAGACATATTAGAGGGCGAAGGTCCATCCTTTTGACCCAAGAAAAGCTTTTGTTGAAGTTCAGCTGAGAATGAACTATTGGACTGGACTGAATCCTTGCACAATCACTGCTCTCTGAAACCCAGTGTGTGCATTCAGTTTGACTGTTTACAGCTACAACAACTGTAGTTACCTCAAAATACCTCAAAATGGAAGGACAGTGACACCATACGTATGTCAATATGAGAATGAGAAATCCTCCCTGTTTGACAAGCCAGATTCTATGCTTTTACACAGATTTTTTGGGCTAGCGCTAGTGTCAAACGCAATTTCGTCATTTAAAAACTGTTTTCTAGCCCTTACTCCAGGTTTGGCAATTTACCTGTCTTATCTCAGCTCATGTGCATTCAGATGGGCAGGGTGGAAATATTTGAGGTGTGTCCTTAAAAACATGATCCAAAGTACTAATTTCAGACAGCGCTGATGGGGCTATTTAAGACCAACCAAAAGCTGGTTTTAGTGGTTGGTTATGGCATGAATTCTGACAGGGGAAACACAGCCTATCCAGCCGGGATGCACACTGGCCATATGTGCATGGAACAAGAGTAGCCTAATGTGCTTTTGGTGCCTGTATGCTTCATATTTAGAAAATTAAATATTGTATTTTTCATTTTTATTATTTGATTAAAAACCAGGCAGAGCCTCACCTCCTCTCAATTTACACTTTTTCTTTGTCTGACCAATGCAATCGCGAAGTATTCAAGACTGTCGATAAAGGGTTTGGCTCCTGAGACCGCTTGGAAATAAATCTTAATCACCAAAGCTTTATTAAAATATCAAGTTTGAGAGGAGTAAACCAGTGAGCTGACTGACATTCCATTTTTATCTATGCATTGTAGGCAGGCCCCATTATTTTAGCCATGCAGGCCCCATTATTTTAGCCATGCAGGCCCCATTTTGGATGAGCGTTGTTTTAATATTATATGCCCACAGGGAGAAATGATGGTGCCTATTTAAAACAAGTTGTTATTTTGTTTTGAATTTGATTAGAATTATTAATTCTTTTTTTAGGCCTTATCAATAATGAATTGAATCTTGCTTATTGACAATGTTTGGCATGTCCATGCTCAGCCATAATGCTCCACTGGCCCAGTGGAGGCTGCTGAGGGGAGGACGGCTCATATAATGGCTGGAATGGAGTAAATGGAATGGTATCAAACGCATGTTCTGGATTCCATTCCAGTCATTCCACTCCAGCCATTATTATGAGCCATTCTCCCCTCAGCAGCCTCCACTGGCCTAGCCCCTATATCAGTGTGAATGCAATTAAAGACATGCAATTACTCAGAACAATGTGGGCTGCAAAGGGGTTCACATTAACCTATTTAGCAAAGATGGGATAGGTCTGCATTTTGTTATGTTGTTTCTTTAAGCCATTTAACAAACTATAATGGACTAACATTGGAAATGGAGTTGATTCCAAGGCAATACATACAAGGCCTTAAATACACAAACTGAAGCAACCACATGTTTTTCTGACACCCTCCTGAACCTATAGTGCTTAGATTTAACATTGTGTTAGATGTGTTAAAATAGAGCCCTTAATGTTATAGTTTTGATCAGATATCAGGTTTTGGCCTGACTTTTATTTCTATTTCCACTGTGAAAATTCCTACAGAGGTGTGTGTTTTTCCTCCTCTCCTGCCAGGCAGCACACACCCAGATGAGTTGTCTTTTTGATGAGCTGGTCTGATAACACCTGCCCTCCTCCTGCTCTGTCCCGCACCCCGACTCGCCGCTGGGTGAAATATCACCGCCTGCCTCCCTCGCTGCCATGCCAACAGCTCTATTTTTACCCACAACTCCCAGGGTCTTTTACACATATGAAAGGGCTTGTTTATTAGGTCTACAGAATGTATTTTGGGCTAAAACTTTCCAGCTCCCCAGCAAAACGGGGGAGATTATTTACGCTAGGAACAGAGGAGGGGTTCTACAAAAGCTCATTTGAGAGTCAGATCTGTTTACTGCTGCTGTTACAGGAGAAACAAAGACAAAAACCTGTGTGAAATAAAGAGTGATGGGAAGATTGGATGTTATTGACATATTGACTGAATAATATTACTCCAGCGAGTTGTTTTTTGGGGAATGACTTTCGCAATCTAACAGCAGATCGTATTGCTAAGGCATTTAGAGTTATAGCGTATGTTTTATCAAATCTGGCCAGCAGCTTTCAACACTCTACCCCACCTGTCCTCAAGTCCCCTCACGCTCCCTGCCTACAGGCCAGTGGGCCACTGCCCAGGACCTACATCACAGGAAATGTTAGGAGTTAGGTAATGGGATCAGGCTGAATTTGTTTTCACTTTTCTGTGAAGCTGCCATGTGAGATACAAACTCTGCGTTATGGGGTGGGGAATTTGGTCCATTACATTTTCAACTGAACATTTTGCCAGACTTTTCCCCCCTTTGATTGACGCTATCCCCATGTAAAGGCTGGCTGTTGTTCAGCTCCCTGTTGTTTTCATTGGAGGGCTTGGCCTGCCTTTGCTTCATCTAAGGCTGCTCCAGAACCTCTGGTCTGGAAAGTCAAAGGGGTTCCTGCCCAGTTATTAAGAGAGAAGAGTGGAGGGTGGTCAATTAATACAAACACTGGAGACCCCCCCCCCCCCCCCCCCCCTCTGTCATGTGCGTTTTGCTGGATAATTGTTTACATCTGTATGGGTCCAAAAGCAGTTGCCAGAAACTCAGATTCTCGAGCGTCGTCCCCCCCAGATCCGCTGGCAGATGATGAAGAGACCGTGAAAACTCCAGCCAGGCGATGCCTGCTACAACACCCGGGTTCTCCCATGATGCTTAGAGGTGTCCCTATATAGGTCACTTTATTTACTCCTCTCTTCTGTTTATCTCAGCAATAACCTTGTCATTTACGGTATGTATGTTTGTATGTATGTACAGTACCAGTCAAAGGTTTGGACACACCTACTCATTCCAGGGTTTTTCTTTGTTTTGACTTTTTTCTACATTGTAGAATAATAGTGAAGACATCAACACTGAAATAACGCATATGGAATCATGTAGTAACCAAAAGGAAACGTTTTCTTAATTGAAATGCATTCCAAGTGACTACGTCATGAAGCTGGTTGAGAGAATGCCAAGTGCGTGCAAAGTTGTCACCAAGGCAAAGAGTGGCTACTTTGAAAAATCTCAAATATAAAATATATTTGGATTTGTTTAACACTTTTTTGGTTACAACATGATTACATATGATTATTTCATAGTTTTGATGTCTTCACCCCAAGAAAATCTCTTGAATGAGTAGGTTTGTCCAAACTTTTAACTGGTACTGTATGTATGTATGTATGTATGTATGTACTGTATGTAATAATGGTATCAAAACATCACTTCTCTGCCTGCAGTATATCATTGTTCAATTAGGAATGTCTGTGTTGCCTTGGTTACAAACAACCTGCCACGTGGGAGCTGAAGGGTCGTATATCACAGAATTGTAGCCCTAATTAAACAAAGGCATGTTTATGGTAACACGCACTGATGAAGAACTACTATGGAGACGAAGATGTGACTTGTGGCATTTTACTTAAAGCAGAGTTGCAGTGTTGCGCGGTGGTTGATTTATGGTCACCTCTGTCCACTATGCTGCTGCATTTAATAGCATTTACAAAATTGCTTTTGTTGTGAGGAAGAATGTGTCCATTGAGGCGAGTTGGGAGGAGGGGGTGCGTTTGAGGTGCATCCATGATAAAAGTCCGTGCAACAAAGAAGGGAACCAGGCTCTGGAGGCCTCTATTTGGAGAAGACCCACACTTCCAAACAACCACCCAAGT